>NW_015506117.1:28923-58591 GCF_001515645.1 Sinocyclocheilus grahami | reverse complement strand
AGCAAGACCCACATCGTCTTTACAAAGACGTAACGTCAAGTTTGCCACGCAACGTCATCTTTAAAAAGACGCACCCGAAATTGCTCTTTTAGGGAAAAAGCTCTTTCAGCGTGCTGAGGCGCACAGGGGAGCAACACAAACGGGGTAGTGCAGCCTGATGTGTGCAACCCACTCAACACAGGAAACCACCACCGCTGAAGCGCCGTACCGCCAACACGAAGAGCTCTCCAAGAGCGCGCTGAACTTGTTCAGTCTTCTTCTCTCAGTAGGGTAGTCAGGAGCAGAACGATGTGATCGCTCAGCTCCGAAGCGAAAAGCTGAATATGCGCTGCATCTGCTGCCTACTTATACTCACGCTGTGATCAGCGGCAGCTGGATGCAATAATCGCATGCCAATGTGCATTGGCTCGTTTAGTTTACACTCGAAGTAGATTGGTCTCTCTCTAAGCGAGATCCCAATTCGTCGGTCATCCGACGTGACGTCGAGAGTGACCGACTGAAAGGGAACTGAACATATAGTAGCGTCTTATCTGAATTGCATGTAACGGCTTTACATGACTTAATCATAACAACTGGAATTTATTTTGAAGAAAGCATAAGCATAATTTTCAAACAAAACATTAAAAAATAGGATTTAAATGATAGATATAGTTTTGAAAATGAGACAAAAATATTGTGACACTTTGTGGTTGTGAAATGTGTGGTTTGATCATCTGCATAGGACACCTATGTGAACTTGAGAATTAAATCATACATCCACTAACCCTTGTGAATAGAAGTACACTTGTGCATACTTTTAAAAGGAGTGCTTATTACAAAAATAATATACTTTAAAGAATATATTCTTAATTCACTTAATAGACTACTCAGACAGTTACTGAATGTTAATTGCAATGAAATGAAAATGTATTGTAGTTTAAATTTATATTAAATTCTATTATTTTTTTCACTGTGATTTTTGACCCATTTAAGTAGGACTTACATCTTTATGTCATTTCATAATTACTTTTAAATAATTAATTTTATGTAATTAATATTACAATATTTAAAAGCAGAGTTTGTTTTTTAAAATATACTTTAAAGGTTTGAAGTACACTAAGAGTCACATTCATTCATTGCACACTTTGTTTTAAGTGAAAACATGATAATTCTTTGCAAAAATGGCTTAGAAAAGTTGAACAAAAATTTCCAGCTGCATTCAAGCGCAGATGACCTGCTTTGATATTTTATTTCTAATGAAATAACCATTCAAACTTGTTTAAGTGGGTCTGAAGGTTTTCAAATAGTTTTTTGGGGCAACTCTACAACACTGAATTAAGTCAGAATAAGGGTGATTAAATCTTTGTGGACACGTGTCTGGATTGTGATGTCTTTTCCTCATGCAGACGGATGACTTAATGTGAACGGAGGGAGGCATTTATCAGCGGGTAGATTAATCAAGCAGTTTGATTTGGTTTGAGCTTCATTGAGCTGTCTCCTCTAATCAGCTGCTTTAGGCTGTGCAGATATGGAAGCTCTCTTCATGCTCTAGTCTCAGCCACAAACGCTTCAGGGACAATCACATGCATATTGCACACAAAAATGGCCAAAAGCTCACTGAAGTTCTTTATTTATTTATTTATTTTAATTAATTCTTGCCTATTATTGCAGTATTATCAATTTCAGATTAACTTACCCTTAAAGACGGTATGAAATGAAAATTCACCATATCTATTTTCTAAATGCATGTTATTGATCTTATTGTGAACATTCCATTCATGCATATGCTTTTTTTTATTTTTTACCTAAAGGGATAGTTCACTCCAAAATTAGAATTGTTGTCATTTGCTGTACCAAAACTGCATGACTTTCTTTATTCTGTTTCCATACCTTTTCCATGCAGTTACAATGAACGGGGACTAAAGTTTTTCAGCTTAAAAAAAGACATAAATGCACCATTAAAGTTTAAAGTGATCCATACTTTTTGTGTACTACATTCCATATCTTCTGATGTTATACAGTAGCTTTATGTGTGAAACAGACAGAAATTTAATTTGCTACCCACTCAAAATCTTGCATTTGGGAATGTTAATGATGATACAATCACAGACATCCCACTCTGCAAAAACTCATTTCAGGGAGGTAGTACCACCCCCAGCACCCCCCCCCATTTTATCAGTTGTTTATTATTCATGCAACAATCCATATTACTGTTATAGTTTTCATTAATAATCATTGCTCTATGATAACTTTGTCTAGTGCTCGTATGGATGTTTTTGCATGACTTTGTGAAAATGTACCGACTGCTGGATAAAATAGTATAGACTTCTTCATGGCTAGTGTTTGCGTATTTCATTTCATTCTGTAACCTACTTGTTCTACAGATCTGTGTACTAGTGTAAAATGCTACTGTTTTTGATAACGTTTCTAATAGATAATATCATGATATTTTTTTTGCGTTTCCCTTACCGAATGTGCTATCCTGTCAGCAATAGCATGTCCATGGGCTCTTTTGATAATAGCAAGACCCACATCGTCTTTACAAAGACGTAACGTCAAGTTTGCCACGCAACGTCATCTTTAAAAAGACGCACCCGAAATTGCTCTTTTAGGGAAAAAGCTCTTTCAGCGTGCTGAGGCGCACAGGGGAGCAACACAAACGGGGTAGTGCAGCCTGATGTGTGCAACCCACTCAACACAGGAAACCACCACCGCTGAAGCGCCGTACCGCCAACACGAAGAGCTCTCCAAGAGCGCGCTGAACTTGTTCAGTCTTCTTCTCTCAGTAGGGTAGTCAGGAGCAGAACGATGTGATCGCTCAGCTCCGAAGCGAAAAGCTGAATATGCGCTGCATCTGCTGCCTACTTATACTCACGCTGTGATCAGCGGCAGCTGGATGCAATAATCGCATGCCAATGTGCATTGGCTCGTTTAGTTTACACTCGAAGTAGATTGGTCTCTCTCTAAGCGAGATCCCAATTCGTCGGTCATCCGACGTGACGTCGAGAGTGACCGACTGAAAGGGAACTGAACATATAGTAGCGTCTTATCTGAATTGCATGTAACGGCTTTACATGACTTAATCATAACAACTGGAATTTATTTTGAAGAAAGCATAAGCATAATTTTCAAACAAAACATTAAAAAATAGGATTTAAATGATAGATATAGTTTTGAAAATGAGACAAAAATATTGTGACACTTTGTGGTTGTGAAATGTGTGGTTTGATCATCTGCATAGGACACCTATGTGAACTTGAGAATTAAATCATACATCCACTAACCCTTGTGAATAGAAGTACACTTGTGCATACTTTTAAAAGGAGTGCTTATTACAAAAATAATATACTTTAAAGAATATATTCTTAATTCACTTAATAGACTACTCAGACAGTTACTGAATGTTAATTGCAATGAAATGAAAATGTATTGTAGTTTAAATTTATATTAAATTCTATTATTTTTTTCACTGTGATTTTTGACCCATTTAAGTAGGACTTACATCTTTATGTCATTTCATAATTACTTTTAAATAATTAATTTTATGTAATTAATATTACAATATTTAAAAGCAGAGTTTGTTTTTTAAAATATACTTTAAAGGTTTGAAGTACACTAAGAGTCACATTCATTCATTGCACACTTTGTTTTAAGTGAAAACATGATAATTCTTTGCAAAAATGGCTTAGAAAAGTTGAACAAAAATTTCCAGCTGCATTCAAGCGCAGATGACCTGCTTTGATATTTTATTTCTAATGAAATAACCATTCAAACTTGTTTAAGTGGGTCTGAAGGTTTTCAAATAGTTTTTTGGGGCAACTCTACAACACTGAATTAAGTCAGAATAAGGGTGATTAAATCTTTGTGGACACGTGTCTGGATTGTGATGTCTTTTCCTCATGCAGACGGATGACTTAATGTGAACGGAGGGAGGCATTTATCAGCGGGTAGATTAATCAAGCAGTTTGATTTGGTTTGAGCTTCATTGAGCTGTCTCCTCTAATCAGCTGCTTTAGGCTGTGCAGATATGGAAGCTCTCTTCATGCTCTAGTCTCAGCCACAAACGCTTCAGGGACAATCACATGCATATTGCACACAAAAATGGCCAAAAGCTCACTGAAGTTCTTTATTTATTTATTTATTTTAATTAATTCTTGCCTATTATTGCAGTATTATCAATTTCAGATTAACTTACCCTTAAAGACGGTATGAAATGAAAATTCACCATATCTATTTTCTAAATGCATGTTATTGATCTTATTGTGAACATTCCATTCATGCATATGCTTTTTTTTATTTTTTACCTAAAGGGATAGTTCACTCCAAAATTAGAATTGTTGTCATTTGCTGTACCAAAACTGCATGACTTTCTTTATTCTGTTTCCATACCTTTTCCATGCAGTTACAATGAACGGGGACTAAAGTTTTTCAGCTTAAAAAAAGACATAAATGCACCATTAAAGTTTAAAGTGATCCATACTTTTTGTGTACTACATTCCATATCTTCTGATGTTATACAGTAGCTTTATGTGTGAAACAGACAGAAATTTAATTTGCTACCCACTCAAAATCTTGCATTTGGGAATGTTAATGATGATACAATCACAGACATCCCACTCTGCAAAAACTCATTTCAGGGAGGTAGTACCACCCCCAGCACCCCCCCCCATTTTATCAGTTGTTTATTATTCATGCAACAATCCATATTACTGTTATAGTTTTCATTAATAATCATTGCTCTATGATAACTTTGTCTAGTGCTCGTATGGATGTTTTTGCATGACTTTGTGAAAATGTACCGACTGCTGGATAAAATAGTATAGACTTCTTCATGGCTAGTGTTTGCGTATTTCATTTCATTCTGTAACCTACTTGTTCTACAGATCTGTGTACTAGTGTAAAATGCTACTGTTTTTGATAACGTTTCTAATAGATAATATCATGATATTTTTTTTGCGTTTCCCTTACCGAATGTGCTATCCTGTCAGCAATAGCATGTCCATGGGCTCTTTTGATAATTGTCAGTTTAAGTGCCAGCGATGCAGTGTTGCCAGATATTGCTATTAAAACAAAGAAAAACAGAAAAAAATAAAAATAAACTGAAATTATTTCAAATATTTTGCAGATAAGATTAGGATATCGCTGACCCTAAATTGCAACTTTCCACTCTATTAACTTTCTAAAGTGTCAAATTAAGTGGAAAAGACAAGTCCAAAAACGCCTATAATCGCTGGATCTGGTAACACAGCGGAGGCTGCGCCCACGCTCTCAAGATTCGTTCACTCCACCAGCGTCTCGCAGCGATCGTTTTCATGCCACGGACGCTAAACATTCTTGCAAACTGTCTAAACTGAATTATACATGCAGACACTCATATGGTGATCTCATAGCTGACTTCGGTTATGATTATATATCACTACATGTGTCTCTCTCTCGCTTATTCCTCATTTGTAAGTCGCTTTGGATAAAAGTGTCTGCTAAATGACTAAATGTAAATGCTTAAGTGGCGCTCTTTCCTCTTGCTCGTACTCTCCCTTGCCTCCACGATTTCCGGGATATTGTATCTAATTTGCGGGTGTCAGGGAGCCACTATTAATATGCGGGAGACTCCCGGAGCTTCCGGGAGAGGTGGGATGTCTGCAATCATCTTCAAGCATAACATTGGCTGCAGGATAATCATGCTATGCAAGACTTGCTAAGTCAACAAAAGCTATGTCGCTTAGTTCTATAGATGTTGTGATGCATTTTAACCACAGTGATGATCATTTCGTTCATTACAATTTTGTTCATGTTCCTGCATTGCAGCTATATGGAGGCATCAGCAGACCCTCATCACTCTCACACAGGAACATTAACTCAGCGCTCACAGTCATTCATCTCATCTGGCTTTGATTCATAACATAACAAAGCGCAGTTCACCGCCTAGCAAGCGGGTAGAGTAATTTAGCTGGAAATTATGGCAAAATGTCTTTGCTCTCGTAATGATTGATGCTCTGCCCATTTTTCACACCATCATTTTAGCTCGTTATCGTTCATGTCAGTCCAGCAAAGGTAAACAGATCTGCCGGAAAGTAATGAACTGAACGTTGATGGGGAAACCTCTCTGCTTCAGTAATTTCAAATAATGTTCTTTCTTATTTCCATGTTTGGAAATGTTTGCATTAGATGTATGTTAGATGGATAATGTGGTACTCTTTGAATGTACACCATTATGCCTCAGTTACTTTTATACTTGTTTCTATTTAACTGGTAGCATTAAAAAAAACACAAAAATGCACACAATAGTTTACATGAACTAAAATGGAAAATACTTTTACACAATTTAAAAATATATATATTTTTAAAAATCTTCTATGCATACTAATACATTATTTAAACATTAAAATAAGAAACATAACATATTAGTATAAGATATGTTAAACTTAGTTTTCTTAATTTCCGCCAACAGTGATGAATAGTATTTTTTTCAAATTCAAGATCAAGTCAAATCATGATCAGTCTATAATTCGTTTTCATTACATTTATATAGCGCTTTTCTAGGCACTCAAAGCGCTTTATTAAAGTAATAAGCCCTGTGAAGCCGTGGTTTACAGTGAATTTATAACAGCTGTTATAAATTCACTGTAAACCATGGCTTCACGGGGCTTATTGCTTTTATAAAACGGTTATTCCATATATGTAGTTAGTGTAATGATATTAATAAAAACATTATTCTTCCACCAAACAATGTAGTTCCTCAGAAACAGTTGTGGTTGCAACAAAGTGGTTGCCAAGCAACATACAAAGTAAACAAAGGTGTGTGTTTGTAGAGTAATTTACAACAGCTTCGAACACGGCTCAACCAATCAGAATCAAAGACCGGAACTATCCGTTTTATAACAGTGATTTGATTTGTACATTTCAGTCAAAATTCTCATTATAATCAGTGGCACGGTTTACACTGCTCAACGAGTTTCTTATCTACATTGTGTTTTCACTGTGTTAGTTATGATGAAAGTATTCATGAGATTGTGCAAAAATTGCATTGCAATAAGGAGATCATTATATCGTGTGCTCAGTAGACATGAATGTGTTCAGATACCATGCAGTGCTACAACCTTAGATGCAAAGAGAGTAGTTCTAAATATAATGCGATAACACTTTTCACGATTCGTTAATCTCGATGGCTGTTATAGTAAAAACGCAGTAGAAGTTTTTGAGAGTTCCACATGTAATGCTCATTTCATATTTAAAGATGTTAGCCAGTCACAGCAATGGGCACGCACGCCCCTTCCAACAGAGCATTCAAATCAGAGGGATAAATCTATATCTTAGAACCTAAATTATGAACATTACCTCTATCTCACATCTATTGCAGCAAGTGTTTTGGGTAACACTTTATTTTAAGGTGTGCTTTTTACACATGTTACATGTACTTACTATTATAATAACAATTATGCATAATTACATGCAAGTAACCCTAAGCCAAACCCTAACCATATAGATGTCAGGCTTGTGTTGTGTTTTGTTCCCCATGTGCTCCCTGTTTTCCAGTGCTTATGCCCATATTTAGTTAGATTCCTGTTCCTGTCCTGATTATGTTGATTTATTCCAGGTGTTCCCTGTTTATTTCCATTGATCCCAGGTGTGTCTCGTCATCCCCTCATCTTGTCATGTGTTTAAATAGTGTTCCCTGTTTTTAGCTCAGCGTCTGGTATTGAATGTTCATCTTGTGCGACATGTGTTCCTGTCTGCCCTGTATACCCAGTGTTGGAAGGATTAAAGACTGTGTTTACTGCGAAGTCTCCTCACTCATCAGTGTAGTACAACCTTGACAATAGTAAGTACATGTAGTTAATTAATATTACTCAGTACTTGCATGTATAATTACACTGTAACAAGAACACCTTAAAATAAAGTGTAGCCATGTTTTGCAATAGACCATGGCCACAATAAGTACACTGTACCATTTTTATTTTTTTTGATGAAAGTATAGTTAAAGACGCCTAATAAAAATTGGGTCCACAAATACAATTGAAAACATTTCCTTGCTCATAAAATAGTCATGTAGACAGCATGTGACAGTGATGCAGTGTGGGAAAAAAAATTGGTCTTCCTATTAAGTGACGCTGTTCATGCTGAAAACAGTGTGACATCTACACAGGGGTTTAGTCATTGAATGCAGACTGTCAAGGGGATGAACACTTCAGAATAGCACTTAAAATTTGAAAAAACACCTGCGGCACAAGAGAAGGAGCCTCAGTCAGCTAACAGAGTAAAAAATAAAAATAGCCTAACACGTTTCTCTATATAAAAAGCCTTTTTTTTTTTTTTTTTTTTTTTAGCAAAAAAAAAATTAAAATATTTTTTTCAGTACTTGCATGTATAATTACACTGTAACAAGAACACCTTAAAATAAAGTGTAGCCATGTTTTGCAATAGACCATGGCCACAATAAGTACACTGTACCATTTTTATTTTTTTTGATGAAAGTATAGTTAAAGACGCCTAATAAAAATTGGGTCCACAAATACAATTGAAAACATTTCCTTGCTCATAAAATAGTCATGTAGACAGCATGTGACAGTGATGCAGTGTGGGAAAAAAAATTGGTCTTCCTATTAAGTGACGCTGTTCATGCTGAAAACAGTGTGACATCTACACAGGGGTTTAGTCATTGAATGCAGACTGTCAAGGGGATGAACACTTCAGAATAGCACTTAAAATTTGAAAAAACACCTGCGGCACAAGAGAAAGAGCCTCAGTCAGCTAACAGAGTAAAAAAAAAAAATAGCCTAACACGTTTCTCTATATAAAAAGCCTTTCTTTTTTTTTTATAGCAAAAAAAATAATTATAATATGTATTAGGGCTGTCAATTAATTTTTAATCTAATTCTTTACACCGTGTGGCAATTAATTACATTTGCACTCACAAAAACAAAAAAAAGTGCAAAAACCGCACTTGTGATGTTGCTCTCACTGCTTGTGCAAAATCGCATATCATATGATATAAATGTAAGACAAAAACTCATACAGTGGCACTTTTTTTTTGTTTTTCAGAGAAATCTGAAAAATTTGTTACAGTAGGTAATGTGGGATATGCCACAGTTTGTCATTTTAATAAGATTATGCGGTTCCCCCATGACTCGCCTGCAGTGAAATCATAAATGTATGTAAAGCCTTGCCACAGTCAATTTGAGAAAGGAAAGAGCACTGCTCTGGCCATCATTGGCTGATTATTTGATCTTCGTTAAAGTGTCAGAAGCACTTAGTTGGGCAGATCCACAGACAACGGGGCCTGTCTGGAGCATTAGCTATTACTTGATTTCCAAGGACAGGCCAGAAATTGAATTTAATACCGAGTTGGTGCAAAATATGTTTTCCCTCTATTTTTTCCCCAAAGAACTTTCCACAACTCAAAGTCAGAACGTCACAGCTGATGCAGCTCATACTGAATTAATCTATAAATGAATCAATGATACAGGTAATTTATTTACACAAGCAATGACTTTCTGTCCCTCTGGCTTCTCCGGCCATCGACCACTTGCTTCCATCACAGAAATCTAGTGTTTTCAGAAGTGCTCTGGTTGTAAAACTCTGACAAATGAAAACAAATATAACACTTGGATTTCGTCATTGCCTTCTAGGAAACATGGGCTATTATGAATGAACAGGATCACATTCAACTCAGGAAATAAAAGCTCTTGAACTCCCTCTGAAAGGATTAGTTCACCCAAAAATTTTATTCAAAGGAAGCTTAAACGTACGTGCTTGACTTGTGAGAACAAACCTCATTTGTTCCAGTGTGTCAAGCAAGCACATTTGAGCTTCCATTGATCATATTTGATGTGCTCTGTGTTTGTGTTGATCGATTGTTTATAATGAATAATCTGAATAAAATATGTGAATAAAAACTTAAATTAAATCTGTCCATCATACTGTATAAAGTGATAATTTCTCTGAAGAAGACTAAACCGCTTGATTCATTTGGATTACTTTTACAATGTCTTTATGAACTTTTTGAAGCATGAAAATGCCAATTACCTCTACTTGCAATCGATGGACAAAAATGATTATTAGAAATAAGTTAATTTGTATTCTGAAGTCTTTTTGGTTTGAAGCGACACAAGGGTGAGTAAATGACGGAATTTTCATTTTTGTGTGAACTAACCCTTAAAGATCTGTCTTGAATCATCTATGCCATCATGAATCATCTTTTGCCAAACCATCTTGCAGTAAGCGGCTGTCATTCAGCGTTCCTCATCCCACTGTTCTGTCCTCTATCTCCCTTTGGCTGTAATAGACTCTTTCATTTTGATTCTGTCTGCCTGCCCCATTATGATTGTACTAACGCAGCTATATAATTGCATAATTAGTGGAGTCCATTGATCTGCCTCTCTAGCTAGGAGTCTAAATCAAACAGATACATCATCGACATTACTCAACACTACACAACACCAGAAATTAAACTGAGCTAATGCCTGCTGTGGCCTAAACCATCTGGTTCCTTTTTAATGGCCCACCCCTGTGTCCTTAGCCTAAGCAGCCGCACGGAGCCTTTTATACGCTGAGTGTGTACACACACAGATTCACTTAATGCTGTTAAGCAAACAAGGGTATAAATGTATTTTAACCTTGATGGGAGTCATCGACTTGCCTCATATGATAATTTGTCGAAGTTAGCAGCAGGCTCAAGCAGACCAGCACCCCCAATGTCAAAACTCTCACTGCCGTCAGAGTTCGTTGAGCAAGAACAACCGCCCTTTACTGAGGGATATGTACAGAATTCTAATTTTGCTGTAGGTTAAATCCTTTGCGTTATAGTTGTTTTCTAATCCTCAATTCCTGGCATATTTATCAACATGACTAAACCCAACAAAGACTACGGAGTGAAAAGATTTATTTTATCTAGAGATGAGAAGGCATATATAAGCTGTTCCAAAAGCTAGTGTGCTGCCTACTTTGACAGTATTTTAAGGCATCATGGGCACACTACTGTCATAAATACGGTTTCAAAAGGTGGGATAGCACATATTCTTCAGGAATAAATCCAAGAATCCAGTGAAGTAGGCTTATTGGAAAAAATCGAATCCAGTCAATATTTCTGAGTAGCGTTGATTATTTCATTTAGCATTCAAAAAATGGGCCAATTTACCCAATATGTGTTTGTGCTTTTCAGAGTCAGGTTATTATCAACATGGTAACATCAATATATGTTTGAATTAAGTCTATTTGTGGAAAACCAATAGAAAAAAAATATTTATACAATTATAGTCAATAATGTTGGAGACTGACCTGTTTGAGCTGCATGACAATGCATGAACACCCATAAACTGAAGTGCTTTGTTAGCAACTTGATTGACTCTAAGTACACAACACAAATGTAATATTACAACTTTCTGCATAAAATGGTGCAAACTCTTGGACACTGTAAGAAAATAAATTATAATAGAAAAACTGAAAAAATACTGGTAATTTTCTGCCAGGGATTCTGCCAGAGATTCAGGGATTTCAGCCATTATCTGTTAAGTTTACTGAGATTTTCTTTAACCCTAAAACATAACATGATACAATGCTTTCACCATACAGTGCATGCCTGTAGCTCAAACAGTGGAGCATGATGCTAGCAACCAAGTTTATTTTCGTAAACGAAAGCTAAAAATAAGACTAAAAGACGTAAACTGAAATAAAATAAATAAATGGAATTGAAAAGGTTAGAATAAACCCGAAACACACATGATCGTTGTCATGCGGTGAATCTGGCCAATCGTAAATTAGCTGTCGTCATCAGCGCTGTTCTCGAAACGCTCTCGCGGTGCTTTGATGCCACACGTGACCATTTCTAACCGGCATGCACTGCTTCAAGTCAGATTGCGATCGATCTGTGCAGTGCTGCATGAAGTCGAATGCACCTGATGAGGACATGACACATGAACCAATCAGAACATAACACACAGACAAGGGAATCACATGACAGAACATGACTGTGGCCAAACTACTAAATAAAAGACATGAAAACAAAGAACAAGAAACAAAACCCAAACCTCACGTTACAAACACCAATCAAACCAACATTAGGCATTCTAAGTTGGTGCTTTGAAGAAAATTAGACACGCAGCTCAACATGGCAATTAACAGAAAAAAAAGATGAGAACGTGCATTCTTTGTCTGTAAACAATACAAAACTTTTGCCTACGTCATGTGAACAATCTGCCCATACAGGCTATTTTGAATAAATGTGTATAAACCAAGTCATACACACGCTTATAATTCTCCATAAATTAAAAGAACATCCAAAACACGACTGTCTCTCCTGAAACTCTCCTTTGGTCTTTTAACATTAAAAATAAAACTTTTATTCAAATTGTTAATAAATCCTATATAGGCCTACAGAAAGAGAGCAAAGAGTGCTCCCTGTAATCAAGCTGTCATTCAGTTCAGCTGCAGCGCGAATGGCTATAATGTGCAACACTGCATATCGAATTATAAATCAGAATCTTTGACGGTATTCAGAGCATGGACACAAATAAGCACAAGACCGTTTAAAGGCAGCTGCCAATCAGTGGGTATCTATGGGTAGGGTAGATGTCTAAATGGTATCTGGGAGTCTAAATGGTCTCTGCTATTGTATCCAAATTTGAAAACGATATAAACGAATAAAAATGAATTTAAAAATGCAAAACGTCTCAGGTTACGTTTATAACCATGGTTCCCCGAGTATGGAACGAGACACTGCATCCTCTAGGGGTCGCTATGGGGAACGCCTCGTCATGATTCGTGTCTGAAACATACATTGAAAAAACACCATGACGTCACTACCGGTGCGACTATAGTATAAATAGGCGCCGGGAGAACACATCATCCACTTCTTCGTCCGAAGCATGGCAAGAAACCTAGAGGACGCAGTGTTCCCTACTCGGGGAACCATGGTTACATACGTAACCTGAGGGAATAACTGTTCCCTTTCAAGGGAACTTCGAACTGTGTCCTCTAGGGGTCGCTATGGGTAATAGTATACCCACAATACTGATTTTGGCAGAAACTGAAAAACAAGAGGTGTTTATCGCATTTTGGAACCGAACTCTTCATATATACTATTTAAATACTAATAAAGTGGGGGTATATATGCTTTCATCAGTGTTTTATGATAAACGTGACTCAAAATAACATTGCGACTACAGTAAAAAAGCTTTTACTGTTCTAAAAACACAGATTTGTGGCTATTATTGGAATTGAAAAGGTTAGAATAAACCCGAAACACACATGATCGTTGTCATGCGGTGAATCTGGCCAATCGTAAATTAGCTGTCGTCATCAGCGCTGTTCTCGAAACGCTCTCGCGGTGCTTTGATGCCACACGTGACCATTTCTAACGGCATGCACTGCTTCAAGTCAGATTGCGATCGATCTGAGCAGTGCTGCATGAAGTCGAATGCACCTAATGAGGACATGACACATGAACCAAGGAACCAATCAGAACATAACACACAGACAAGGGAATCACATGACAGAACATGACTGTGGCCAAACTACTAAATAAAAGACATGAAAACAAGAAACAAAACCCAAACCTCACGTTACAAACACCAATCAAACCAACATTAGGCATTCTAAGTTGGTGCTTTGAAGAAAATTAGACACGCAGCTCAACATGGCAATTAACAGAAAAAAAAGATGAGAACGTGCATTCTTTGTCTGTAAACAATACAAAACTTTTGCCTACGTCATGTGAACAATCTGCCCATACAGGCTATTTTGAATAAATGTGTATAAACCAAGTCATACACACGCTTATAATTCTCCATAAATTAAAAGAACATCCAAAACACGACTGTCTCTCCTGAAACTCTCCTTTGGTCTTTTAACATTAAAAATAAAACTTTTATTCAAATTGTTAATAAATCATGTATAGGCCTACAGAAAGAGAGCAAAGAGTGCTCCCTGTAATCAAGCTGTCATTCAGTTCAGCTGCAGCGCGAATGGCTATAATGTGCAACGCTGCATATCGAATTATAAATCAGAATCTTTGACGGTATTCAGAGCATGAACACAAATAAGCACAAGACCGTTTAAAGGCAGCTGCCAATCAGTGGGTATCTATGGGTAGGGTAGATGTCTAAATGGTATCTGGGAGTCTAAATGGTCTCTGCTATTGTATCCAAATTTGAAAACGATATTAAAATAAAAATGAATTAAAAAATGCAAAATGTCTCGGGTTACGTATATAACCATGGTTCCCCGAGTGTGGAACGAGACACTGCATCCTCTAGGGGTCGCTATGGGGAACGCCTCGTCATGACTCGTGTCTGAAACATACATTGAAAAAACACCAACAACACGTTGGCCGGCGACAGCCATGACGTCACTACCGGTGCGACTATAGTATAAATAGGCGCCGGGAGAACACATCATCCACTTCTTCGTCCGAAGCATGGCAAGAAACCTAGAGGACGCAGTGTCTCGTTCCCTACTCGGGGAACCATGGTTACATACGTAACCTGAGGGAATAACTGTTCCCTTTCAAGGGAACTTCGAACTGTGTCCTCTAGGGGTCGCTATGGGTAATAGTATACCCACGCCACCATGCTGAGGGGAGTGCATGCCCGAACCATAGCAAGCACTAAGTACCAACTCTACCATAGCCATGGGAGTTGCCCCTGGGACATTAAGACGGCTGTCAGTGACATTATTCCCTACGGCCAAAGGCCTAGGCTACATACCCCAAAAACGTACCTCTTAGGGCCTGAACTCCTGGGCCCAGGGTAGAGCTCAAGGCTTGGAATCAGGAATAGATTCCTTTAAGGGAATATGACCAAGAGCCTAGAATCATACGAAGTCTTGGCCTGTCACACAGGGGCTAACACATGCTCTGCATATGCTGAAGGAACGGTCTCAACAGACCCCTAGTAGCAACACCCTGTTAAAGTAGGTATCCAGAGGATACATAGGTGGAGTGGTGCCCAAGGCGGACCCGGGGTTTTAAACCACTCAAGAAAGAGCACGAGGCTGCCACACGTAGCTCTTACCATACAGGATTTTAGAAAGAACGCAGGGTACTAGCGTGCGAACTTACCACAGTGTGGATTTTTGAAAGTGCACAGACTTACATGCACACTTACCATAACATGGATTTTAAAAAATGTGGCCCTCGTGATACTCTAAAAGAGCAGCCCATAGATGGAAATGGTGCATCCCAAAACACTGTTTGAGGCCTCTTCCATTCCTTCTCGATCTGTGTATGGACATCAGGAAAAAAAGAAAGGCTCACCTGAGCTGGAGGGTTATGGCCAGAAAGATAACGCTCATCGAGATGACCTCGTGACATCACTTTCTTTGCCCGCTTCCACGGCAAGTCAAGCCTCGCCGTGGCGCAATCCATAACTTCCAAAAGCTCATCATACGCAGGGCAGGAGGATTGGGAAGGCTCAGCCTCAGCTTCTTCGCCCTCCTCAGACATTTCCTGCTCTTCCTGGGCTGAACCCAGCAGAGCACTGGCACCTGGATCAGACGATGTTAATGAAATAACATCATCCGTCCATAGCCGATGAGTGCGAGAGGGAAAGCCCCTCTTTAAACTCATCTGCCAGATCCACCTGCGATCCCCACGCGCTCATTCTCCTTCGTGCCTCAGCAGTGGAGGGTCCTGAACCGCGGGAAGCAGATGGCTGCCCCTTTTTCCTTGAAAAGAGAGACAAACGTTCATTGAAAAATGCTCACAGTGCACGCAGATTGCCCCCTCGAGGACATCGCGTGCGTGCTCTTTGCCCAAACAAACAACGCATAGATTGTGTGTGTCATCAGGTGTCAAATAATGATGACACGGATTCACACATCCTCTAAACGCTGATGTGTTCTCCCGGGGCCTATTTATACTATAGTCGCACCAGTAGTGCATGGCTGTTGCCGGCCAACGTGTTGTTGGTGTTTTTTCAATGTATGCTTCAGACACAGGTCACGACGAGGCGTTCCCCACAGCGACCCCTAGAGGACGCAGTGTCTCGTTCCCTTGAAAGGGAACTATTATAACCTTGCTAGCAATGCTAAGGCCAAGGAAATGAAGTTCCCAGGCAATGAATGTACTGATCAAATGAACAACTTGCAATGTAAGTCACTTTAGATAATAATGTCAAAAAGCAAAACAAATAAGTCTAAAACAAAAGACTGTGAAAATTAACACTGGCGTCACATCATCAGATGTGCGCCCCATGTAGGTAGGGTGAAAGATAAACAGAAAAGCAGACAGCAAAGAGATGTGGTGAGATGTAGGGTTATATTCATATGTAGTGTGTGATGCAGCTGCCAGCATGCATTTTCATAATAAATATCTTGTTCTCTTTGGGTGTTGTCTGTGGGAGGTGACCTCTGCTCTCAATCAGCTCTTAATTAGATTAGCTTTTGCAGCTTCTGTTTCAGCCATATCACATGCAGTCGATTCATACACATCAATAAATGTCTTTTTTTATGCTTCTGTGCATCAATTACCCTGCTTCATAAGATGAGCTAGACTGTTATAAAAGATCAGTTCAGTAGGCACCAATATTTGAACAGCTTTACGAGACTGTGCAGAGTGATTGACTTGTAAAACATGGAGTTTCACACTGTATTGGCTGGATGAGAATTATGGGGGTTGTTAATTGTATCAGTACACAGAGGTTGAGAAAGAAGCCCTGATCAAATACCCATGAGGTTTATGTATCCTGTGAATCACGGTTGAGTGCCTTGAAGACTGAAGGGAAATGTGTGTGTGTGACTTGAAACTGATTATCAGAGAGATGACGTGTGTAATCATATTCAGTGCTTTCAATAAGATAGCTGAACAATATTTTTCTTTGGTACAGTAGCAGGGTCCACAATTAACACAGCCGAAATTTTTGTAAAAATTGGCTTTGAGGATATACAAATACTTGTTAGTTGTCCTGCAACCACAAATTAAGCTGGATTCTTGATTTTTCGTTTTGTTTGAATAATTGAAAAACGAAATGTGCCGTTTTTCATTTTTCAGATTTCAATATTAAAACAAATTGATTGGACGGAAGATACCCTGATTGTTCAGGTTCCTAGCTTCAAAGTTGTATTTAACAATAAATGGGGGGGAAAAAACAAACAGAAAAAAAAAACTTCGGTTTCAAGTTCAAATGCACAAACGCAACCTCAGTTTCACAGCGATATTTTCAGCAATCAATATGGAATCAAACAGAAAACTTAGTACTTTGGTTCACATTCATATTTTCAACAATCCACCAAAGTAAAAAAAATAAAAACAAGCTTTGTGGCTAAATTCGCATATAGCCTTTACACCATTTTTCTAGTCCAACAATGACAAAGAAATAATAAAACTTGAAAGAAAATGGAAGGTGCCTCTGCGGTAGCAGTTTCACTGATGCATGTAAACCTCAGCAGCTTCAACACTCCTTGAGATCCCATGTGTAGAAAGTAGTAACAAAAGACAAAAGAAACATGGAAGAAAACATTAAATATAGAATTCTTAGATCACCGTAAACAATTAAACACTTGATTATATTTGTAGATAATACAAATACCAAACAGCAAGGATTACTAACGTTAAATATTTTGTGAAAGTGCCCACGTTAATGTTTGTGGATGTTTGCGATATTTGTGTGCCAAAAAAGAGTGTGTGTTTTTGAGATACGAATGGATTGCTGGCCGCTAACGGCAGGGGGAAGTTTTCTTAACAGGAGGTTTAGGAGATGAACAACAGCAATTCACCTTGAGATCCCGCTCGCACTTGTCAGTATAAGAGACTTGCTTCGCTCTGCAGCTGGTGTCCGGAGGTGCAGCACACATACTCAACCGATCGCCCGGCAACTCACACTCCTAGCGATCCACCCTGCCCAAACACAGCGAGGTCTCCACAATGCAGCAACAGCGTCTGACTCGATTCAGGTGACCTGCATCTATCTGCTAATTAGTGCTGCGCTCTCCTGCAGCTCCACCTTAAATACACATTTCCTCACTTACGGATAATTGATTTCCCTCCTCCGCTCGGCCATAACACATTAAAAATCCTCGCACATTTTTTCATACTGCCACAATTTTACTTGAACATTTGATAAATGGAAGAAAAAAAAGATCTGAATGTTTATTTAACTCAACATGAAATAAAAATGTCTTAAACATTTATAAAATTTTCTTAAACATTTTCTTGTCTTATTTTGCTTAATTTGTCAGTGCATGTTATTTCAAAGAAAAACATCAGACCAGCAATACAAATGAAACAATACTAATACTACTACTAATAATAATATAAAGTTATTTTTAATTTAATTTAAGGAAATAAATGAACAAGCTCAGGTCTGTATTTTTTGTAATATTTACTCATTTCAGTAGGCAATAACACGATTAACTAAATCAAATCTAAATTAAATGTAAGACTTTATATCTGCTTCCAACTGTAGTAAATTAATGTCTGCTGTCCATCATTTTCCCTATGCAAAGCACTCATGATGCTGATGATAATGAGGAACCAGACCAGTGAAGCACGGCATCTGGACGAAACCCAAAATGATGACTTTAAAGCTTGTTTTCCAATGAGGATCAGTCTTTGCTCCAATGGAACAGATATCTAAAATCAATGGAACAGATTCATGCATTCACTAACTCTTATAATCCTTTCCAGACTGATACATGTCAACTGTTTTGATAATCATATGTTCTTGAATTTCTTTAGATCATCATTTAAAAACTGCATTTTGTATTTACTTGCATTATCTTTGTGTACCATTTAAATTAGTTTGATGATCTGAAACATTAAAGTGTGACAAACATGCAAAAAAATAAGAAATCAGGAAGGGGGCCAACACTTTTTCACACCACTGTACATCATAAAGACATTAAGGTTTTGTAAAAATAAGATCTGCATATTTGACAGGAAATCATTTTCTTGCTAGTTGCCTTTTTATTGAGATAACAGTTAAAAATGACAAGAAACTATTAAGTATACAGAAGTCATACTATTGTACTAATGCAACCAAATGTAAATAGCGCATGGTATTTACGTTTTACAAGACTACTATAGTTTTACCATGGTAAAAGTTCAAAAAGGAATGACAATGCTATAGGCTGAAGTTCAGGGAATTGAATGACATCAATCTCAGTTCTGCATGATGTGACGCCAGGATCGATGGATCACCTTTACATTGAAAGCATTTTGAATAATTTATTGTTGCATTTCCTTTTATATGTGGCCTGAGCCAGAGGGCAGCTGAGGTTTAAGGGGGATTTACAGCACAGCACATTTCCATTCTTTTGCGGCTCACTCTGTTTCTCCAGCCCTAGCAGACACCTCTTGCAGCAGATTATCTGTACGAGAAGAAGAAATCGATTTAAACAGGAGCAATTAAGCAGGAGCTGGAGTCGAAAGGAAAAGATGCGCTTGTTACATAATCACCAGATTTCATTCCCTGCTCAGCGTGAAGCGTCTTTTAGAACAGCACAGTTGGTAAGAGCACCAAGTATGTGCTGACGCTCACATGCATTCTATATGTCAGAATTTATTTGTGTAAGAAATCTCCTACTGAGGTGTTTTCAGGAAAAATGCTGGGTTCTGCAAAGTCAGCACAAACTTTGACAAGCAGTCATTTTTCCACAAAGGTGCTGTCAGTGAATGTCGAACATGGGTCCAACTGTGTTCATTTCAAGGGTCTGAGAATTGTTTGCAGATATTTTAGAGCATAACTCATGGATGGTCCAGAAAAATTCATGCCAAACCAATAAAGTTGACTGCAAAGCACAAATTGTGTTATATATTTACAATTTAACAAAAATAAGAATTGTAATTATAATTACCATAATATTCTGGTGGTCTGGATCCCCTCCCCCCAAAAAAAGTGTGCATGGACTGAGATTTGTTCACTACAACAAATCTCTCTTTTTCTCTCTGTTCACTTTTTTTATATTTTGACCTGTCTGAGTACAGTACATATGTACTTGTTATAATAATTTGTATGCCTCCATTATTTACAGCTGCATACAGTTCTTTTCTGAGCTTTGTAAACACTTCCAGTTATTTACCAGGAGTGACAGTCACATTCTACAATCAAATTTACATCTGAATAAATCAAAAAAGTGACAAACAAATTTTCCTGAAATCCACATTCGTGCAAAGCCAAACTCAAACAAGTCCAGTGAACCAAATAGGCCAGCCTTTTTTTATTTATTTATTATAAAACAGATAACAACAGGAAATATAAAACAGAAAACAAGATAAATGATTGGTTACACAGCAAATGCACATTTGTTGTCATAAAATTTTTATTATTTTCTTAATAATCATTTTATTTAAATTATTATTATTCATTATTATATCACTTTACCGACTTATTTTCAACATTGTTTTCTTTGAAGCAAATGAAGAAAGGCCTTAGTCTTATTACATTCATCACAAATAAATAATTGAATAAATACATACATAAATGCATGTCATTCAACACATCAAAATAAGTGTACTTCTATAAAGCATGGCAAAAGATTATTTAAAACAAATTATTTAAAACATTTTTAAAATTAAAGTAAAGCTGTTAATTTACACATTCATTTGCAAGTGTACTTAAATGTGTTAAACAGTTATGAAAGTGTACACTTCAAGTACACTTAAGCAGTCTTTTATTTCAATAATATATTATCTGTAATACATTTTATAAGAAAACTTTTACGATTTTAAGTACACTACAAATGTACATTTAGTACAATTAAGCACACTTCTTTTCACAAGGTTATCCAATTTTTTAATTAGTTTATTAATCAAAATTCAGGTGTTTATTTGAAATGTATGTGGGCTTACAGATGTTGGTAGCCATAGAAGTGACTTCTTTATTGTATACTCACAGAATGATAAGTTGGGGGATTCACATCCATGAATAAATGTGGTTGTCACTCCTAAAACTTTATAGCATGTTCATGGCCAACATGCATCAGGCAGAGAGACAGAAATAAAGACCTGCTGTCAGATGGAGATATGCGGAAAAGTCAGATCAGAGGCAGAAGTTTGTCCTAGAACAAACTGAGACAGAAAGGACAGATAAAGAAAGAGCAGGGTAATGAGGGATGAAAGGATTCATGCTTAGGAGTGTGTAAGAGAGGACAATAGGGGAAACGAAAGATAGAAAGAAAGTCAAGGTGAGTGTGTTATGCCCTGAAGAACAAAGAAGCAGAGAGAAGGAGAGTGTTGTGTTTGAGTGAGTGACCCCGGGCTCCACTGCAGGAAGTGCTGCGTGCCAGTTCCTGCTGCTCACCTCCATCAAACACTTAGAGAGCACCGGAGAGACGCTGGGTTTGCTGGGGACAGGAGACTCAGAGATCACAATTTTTACTGACAGGAATGAAGTGAAGAGAAAGTTCTTTATAGCAAAACAAACCATAGGAAACAGAGAGCATATGAAATGACATGAAATCCACCCACCTAGCAACGTGGTAAGGTATACACTTGTGACGGCTGTTCCAAAGAGCAGGCCCCAAAATAATGCTGCCTTATAATAAGTTACTTTGTTTTTACCCAGAATTTAGGGCAGCGTTGCTTGTACCCTTTTATGTATAAGGCAAAATCAGAAAAAGATCAGGGAAAAGTTTCATCCAAGATGAAAGACGGAGTCATGGGAAATATCAGTTTCAACTAGATTTGTATTTCCCAAAGGAAATATCAGTGTTAGCAAGGTAGCAAAATAATATTGTGGAAAGTTTAGGTGAGATTAGACTATAGTTTTTACTATAGCCTAATCTCCGGCTTTCAGCTTCACTACTGTTCGCTTCCTGCTTCGCTACTGTTTGGACGCTCTTGCTTACTGCTCTGCGCTTTGTTCCCTATTTATGTACTTTTCTCAGATTGTTCTATGATTTTAACTTCAGCAGATCAGCACAGTGCTCAAACAATACATTTTTGGCACAAACACTAACTTTTCGGGACTGGAATAATACTACGAAAAAGAAGACTCTTTGCCTCCCACTGCCAGCAGCTTACAGTACATTCCGGAGATGGGAAAACACAGCTGCCTACATTCAAACAGACAAGAAAGAAAATGCCTCTTGTGGAATCTACTTGCTGCATGAACTGCTGCAAACTTCTACAAAGGATTGAGGTTCTTGAAACAAACTTACTTGCTGGACTTCCAAAACAGGCAGATCACACAGCAGACCGTCATCACGGACCCCTCAGCATACACCTGGTGAGTCCTGTGAATCTAGTAAATCTCAACAGTTTATACCGAGTGCAGAGGAACAAGCCGAAACTGATCGACAGATCAACACAAACAGGGAGTGAGACCCAAAGGCACTGGAGACATCAGATTGTCACGAGTATCTTGTATTGCTGCCATAGCATCCTCTAACCCAGATACAGCTATGACAAGGCTTGCAAACACTGGTATTCTACCACCCCCTATACATCTTGAGAACAGATTTGAAGCATTAATGAATGTCGGTGAGGAATCCCTAAACGTGATTGAACAGAGCCCAGGACTCTGATAGTAGGTGACTCCATTATCAGAAACATCAGTAGCAGGACTACAACTACATGCTGCTTTCCTCAAGCAACCGTCTCTGAGGTGAACAAGGAACTTCGGAACATTCTAATGAAGCACAAGACTGCAAATCGAATCATCATCCATGTGGGGCCTTTCTATATTCGGAAAGAGCAGTAAGAACTCCTTAAGAAGGATTTCAGTGAACTCTTTGAAACACTTCAAAGACTTGAAGTTCAGTCGTTCATCAGTGGACCACTCCCAGCAAGGGGAACTAACATGTTTTCACGGTTGCTTGGGATGAATACATGGCTACAAAGAACCTGCAGTATAAAAGGAGTCAACTTCATCGACAACTTCAATCTTTTCTGGGGTCATAGACAACTGTTTAAACTGGATGGCCTCCACCCAAACTTGGTGCAAGAGTGCTAAAGGACAATATCTATTTCATCCTTCAGTAGAGTGTGCCAATACACTCAGCCTGAATGGCACACCCACACCTGGACAAAGTATGAGTGACCACAGGACTTTATATCAGCTTCCGAGTTGTCATGTGGTTGACACATCCCACAAGGACACTGATAATGGCACACAGCCACAACAAGCACTGCTTATGGAAACTCCCGGCTGAGCCCTATCCACAGAGCTCATCACAGACAGACTGTGACGTACTACAACATCTCCAAGACTCAGCACCCAAGGATGACTTTCTGGAAAACAGCCAGGAAAGCCAGGACAACATTTCACAGACACCAGAAGCACCAGAGCCAGAGTCCCGCTCACCAGACACACTTGGTCCCTCTCTCCAGCATCTCCACTTCTAAGCTTCTCAGAGAAGATGGAGGAACTGGTGTATGCTGGGACCAAACTCTCCCACTCTTTCGCTGCAAGCCCCCAGATATCAACTAAAAAATGGCGGGCCCCACAACCAATCAGGAAACAGTCCTCCATAAAATGCGCTGGACACATCGGAATATTTGGATTGAACTGTTCTGGAACAGTGTTGTAAATACAACTTAACCACTGATTTCTAGTTGTGTCATCTTTTGGAAGGCCAATCAAAGTAGTTTCGCTTTCACAACAAAACACAGCGTCACACATGGCGGGCTAGAGCGGAGGCCGGTGGGCTTGAGAATGGCGTGGCGGGCGGGCTTGCGGCAACCACATGTGACGACCCAGGGCTGGACTCCGCTTCGTCCACGGTGAAAGCCGATCCGGCGATCCACAGCGCGAAGTTGATGTATTTTCTCAACGACCAGCACAGATTAGCTCCAGGCATGACGAAGCGGATATCGTCCTCTTTTGGAAGGCCAAACAAAGTAGTTTCGCTTTCACAACAAAACACACAGTGCCTTCACGACATGGCAGCGGCGGCGGAAACAACAATACTACAGCGAGAATAAAAGTTACGCCTTCTTTCTTTGCGTGAACATTTGGGCGGTGTTATGCAAATCTTCCCACATCGTGATGTAGACATGTGGGGGCGGGTTAGAACGAGCCGTTTTAGATAGGCGTGGTTGACTCTTAACTTTTATAAAGAGTATCTCTTTGGATTTGAGACTTTAGTCTTTGCAACTTTACAGATCTTCTTTAAAGAGCTTGTAACACTACAAAGAGAAAGGAAATGTTTTTATTGCATCATATGACCCCTTTAAGAAGGATTTCAGTCATTTATCAGTGGACCACTCCCAGCAAGGGGAACTAACATGTGTTCATGGTTGCTTGGGCTGAATACACGACTGACCCATCTAATCTAGACACAAAGTTGTGCCATCAAGTTAGCATTTTTAAGCATTTGCTCACTAAAAAATAAATAATTTCTGATCAATGACTTAATAACCACAAAAAAAATGGATTTGTTCTCAAACCTTATAAACTGTAACTTAAACAACACTCGCACTCTTTTTGCTACATTTGAGAGACTGACAAACCCCCCAAGTCAGATTCCCAGTGAAATGCTCTCTGACAGCAAATGCAATGAGTATGCTTCCTTCTTTTCTGAGAAGATCAATAATATCAGAAAGGCGATTGGCACATCCTCAAGTTATACAGAGGTCAGACAGATTCGGCCACAATTTCAAAAAGAAGCTACCATGTCTGTTTTTGATGCAATTGATAGCAACATTTTGGAAGAAATAGTACATCACCTTAAATCGTCAACCTGCTATCTTGACAGACTTCCCACATTTTTTCAAAAGTGTGCTAAACTGTTTAGAAGCAGATTTCTTAGAAGTGGTGAACACCTCTCTTCTTTCTGGGACTTTTCCAAACTCCCTGAAAACTAGTTATTAAGCTCCTTCTGAAAAATAGCAAGAAAGCAAAAAAGACCTTTTATAGGCAAGATTATTGAAAAGGTAGTTTTTAATCAGCTGAACAACTTCTTAAACTCAAATGGATATCTGGACAATTGTCAATCTGATTTCCAACTGCATCACAGCACAGAGACAGCTCTCAGTAATATAATAAATTATATTCACTTTAATTCTGATTCTGGCAAAATATCAGTGCTGGTACTACTAGATCTTAGTGCTGCGTTTGACACTGTCGATCATAACATACTTCTAGAGAGACTGGAAAACTAAATTGCCTATCACAGCTATGCTGATGATACCCAGATTTACCTAGCCTTTTCTCCAAATGACTAGAGCCCCATTGACTCCCTCTACCAATGCATTGATGAAATTAACAGTTGGATGTGCCTGAACTTTCTTTAGTTAAACAAGGAGAAAACTGAAGTCATTGCATTTGGAAACAAAGATGAAGTTCTCAAGGTGAATGCATACCTTGACTCTAGGGGTCAAACAACAAAAAATAAAGTCAAGAATATTGGTGTGATTCTGGAGACAGACCTTAGTTTCAGTAGTCATGTCAAAGCAGTAACTAAATCAGCATACTATCATCTCAAAACATTGCAATAATTAGATGTTTTGTTTCCAGTCAAGATTTAGAGAAACTTGTTCATGCCTTTATCACCAGCAGGGTGGACTATTGTAATAGTCTCCTCACCGGCCTTCCCAAAAAGACCATTAGACAGCTGCAGCTCATCCAGAACGCTGCTGCCAGAATTCTGACTAGAACCAGAAAATCTGAGCATATTACACCAGTCCTCAGGTCCTTACACTGGCTTCCAGTTATATTTAGAATTGATTTTAAAGTACTTGTACTCCCTTATAAATCACTCAATGGCATAGGACCTAAATA
The DNA here is from genome assembly GCF_001515645.1 of Sinocyclocheilus grahami. NCBI lineage: Eukaryota > Metazoa > Chordata > Actinopteri > Cypriniformes > Cyprinidae > Sinocyclocheilus > Sinocyclocheilus grahami. The sequence continues at coordinate 32,960 of NW_015506117.1, read as the reverse complement.
CATTGCAGATATGCTCACTGAATATAAACCTAACAGACCATTAAGATCATTAGGATCGAGTCAGTTAGTAATACCAAGGGTTTACACAAAACAAGAGGAGTCCGCTTTTAGCTATTATGCCGCCCGCAGCTGGAACCAGCTTCCAGAAGAGATCAGATGTGCTAAAACATCAGCTACATTTAAATCCAGACTCAAAACTCATCTGTTTAGCTGCGCATTTATTGAATTAGCACTGTGCTACGTCCAAACTGATTGCACTGTGTTTTATATATAATAATTTCCTTTTTTTACTGTTTTAAATCAAATTTTAAATCATTTTAGAAGTTTTTAAATTCCTTGTTTTATTGTTGTGATTATTTTTTATGATTATTTTACTTCCTTTTATGTAAAGCACTTTGAATTACCATTATGTATGAAATGTGCTATATAAATAAATTGCCTTGCCTATATGTAAAAGAAGTTTAAAATTAACACTCGCCAAGCACCAAATGAAAGTAAAAATTTGTGTTGGCAAGTAGAAACAGTGTTAACTGCCAGACGGTTGGTAACTTGTTATAAACAAAATATAAATAGATAAAATAATTGATATGAATTTAATAATAATAATAATTGAATTGAATTATTATGAAACACATTATAGTTCAGTAGTATTATAGTGATATTTCTTTACTGATTTTTTTTTTTTCTAATTCGATTAAATAATAATAATAATTGCAGATTATTATGAAACACATTATAGTTCAGTAGTATTATAGTGATATTTCTTTACTGATTTTTTTTTTCTAATTCGATTAAATAATAATAATAATTGCAGTTTTTTTTCCCCAATTTGTTCTACCTGTTGATAGATATGATACCATCCAGCCTAAGGATATCAAGCATGTTTGATATTTTGAGGCAGTTTTAGAACATATACCCTATTGCTGTCAGTACAGGGCACATTGACCATGTCTACCCACCCAAGACCCACCAAGACTTTTTTCCACACTCAGAACAAAGCCAACTACTGCATGCTCCTATACATACATGTTTGTTTTCATCTGTCATGCATATTTTGGCAATGAGGCAGATGTTTCTGTGTGAGTTTGTTGTATTTTGGAATGACATGAATATCTGTGTGTGGTCTTCAGTTGTTTAGTATTTTCAGCAAGTACATGTCTGATGCCTATATAGTGAAAACCACTATTGTGTTTAAAATTCTGTTCATATTTTTTTTTATTTGTGTGTGTGTGTGTGTGTAGTGTAGTGTATTCCAGCCTTTAGTTTCAGGAAGGAGAAAATTCTAGCAATGATTCTATTTAAAAATGTACCACATTTATGTAATATTTGTGTTTTATGTGTTTTTGTGCTTACAGTTTTGAAGCATTAATCAAATCGCTTGTGCAGTTCTTTTTGTGTGGTTCATGAGCTACAGCGGTTATTTGAGTTGTCGAGCTACAGTCTTGACACAATGCATAATTGAAGGATTAAGTACACATTTGCAAAAATCGGGCTGCTACAATTTCAGGTTTAAAATAACAGATTGTTTTAGTCTTGCAGTAATCAAACTTAAAGTTTTAAAATGTAAAAATGTACTTTTAACTTTTTTAACTTTGCATATAAATATAAATACATATTTAATGAATATGCATATAAATACACTCAATGTAATTAAGACTTTCAATTAAGATTTATTAATACTTTTTTGTAATTAAGACTTTCAATTAAGATTTATTAAGATTTTTTTGTAATTAAGACTTTTAAGTTTTTTCTGAAAAAGCTAATTTCAAGCATATACTCTTTTGGAAAAGCAGTTCACTTTATCATACTTTTAAAAAGAGAAATAATATACTTTAAAAGAATATACTATATAAAAGAATAGGAAACGTCTCGGTTACGTATGGTAACCCTCGTTCCCTGAAGGAAGGAATGGAGACGTCACATCGGATGACCGACGAAATTGGGATCTCGCTTAGAGAGACCAATCTACTTCGAGTGTAAACTAAACGAGCCAATGCACATTGGCATGCGATTATTGCATCCAGCTGCCGCTGATCACAGCGTGAGTATAAGTAGGCAGCAGATGCAGCGCATATTCAGGTTTTCGCTGAGGAGCCGAGCCGGTGACCCGGCCGCTCAGCGGTGGTACAGGAGCTGTGGCAACGGGATGTGACGTCTCCGTTCCCTTCTTCAGGGGGAACCCATCTCATACGTAACCGAGACGTTCCCTTTCAGTCGGTCAATCTAGACGTCACGTCGGATGACCGACGAAATTGGTATCCTACCAAAAGGCCACAGCTACTGGCCCTTCCAGTGTCCTGTGGAAGCCACCTGCACCCCTACTTTTTGGCGTAGGCCAGGGCTTGCACAAGAGGACCAGCTACTGCTGCTATGGCACTACCCACTGAGTAAGACTGGATAACACTGGGAAAACGTACCCGTTCTACTTGGAACAGGGACGTTACGGAAGCTCCAACCTTCCCGAAGCAGGTTTCGGAAGCAATACACACATGAACATTCCTTGAGTGCATATGAAAGAATGGAGGTGATTGTAACCCTCATGGAATGGCAGAAGTCTGCCGGGGAAACACGGGTCGCTCCAACCCTTGCTGCAAAAAGGACAGCACGACTCTGATCGGGCATATTCGGGGGTCTTCTCGGCGAGAAGAACACCACTCAACGAACAGGTTCCACTTCAAAGTGTAGGCGTGTCTCGTAGATGGTGCTCTCGCTGAAGTGATGGTGTCAACTACCTCTTGAGGTAGGTCAATTAGAACCTCCGCGTCCCGTCCAGGGACCAGACATGAAGTTTCCAGAGGTCTGGACGCGGGTGCCAAAGGGTGCCCCATCTCTGAGTCAGTAGCTCCTTTCTCAGAGGAATCGGCCAAGGAGGGGCTGTTGCGAGGAGCATTAGTTCCGGGAACCAGGTCCAGGTAGGCCAATAGTGTGCCACCAACAGGAGCTTCTCCTCGTCCTCCCTGACCTTGCACAGTATCTGTGCAAGGCGGCTCACTGGGGGAAACGCATACTTGCGAAGGCCCCGTGGCCAGCTGTGTGCCAGTGCGTCCGCGCTGAGTGTTCCCTCGGCAGGGAGAAGAACAACTGGCAGTGAGAGGTTTCAGGAGAGGCAAACAGGATTGTGAACAGCACGAAGCGACCTCAGATGCTTCTGACTCCAGCGGAGGAGGTGGCGGGCGAGTTGTTACATGCGACGGGAGCGCAGACCACCTTGTCGGTTGATGTACGCAACGGTCGCTGTGTTGTCTGTGCGGACTAGTACATGCTTGCCTCGTAAGCGCCCTTTGAGACGGCTCAGGGCAAGGTGTACTGCCAGCAACACGAGGCAGTTGATGCCAGTGCAGTTGTGGCCCCATCCAAACCCCTGACACTGCAAGCCTGGAGACCTGCTTTAGGGGCACTCCTGCCCGGAGAAACGCAAGGTCTGACCACGGGGTGAAGGTTTGGCGGCAGGCCGGTGTAACTTGGAAAGTGCCGCGTTGTCACGCCCACCTGAGACACTGCGTAAGTGGCATCAACGGAACTACAGGCGTACCCGCAGTGGGGCAGCGCGGAAGAACGCAGTGACCCGGCCTGGGCGTCTCATAGCCGGTCCGAGGCGGGGTCTGGGTGTGTGTAACACTGACCTGCGTTCGAGCAGAGGGTGCGTGGGTAGACCGTTGGTTCGTCCTCCCGATCCGCCCACTGCTGCTCACTGGCGAGAGAGGAGGGTGAGTGTGATACGCACTGGATCGTCCACAACCCCCCGTCCCCTCTGGGGACCCAGAAATAGAGGAATTTCTCTTTGTCGAGTATTTGGGTACCACTGACCGAGAGGCCAGTGGCGGAAAAAGATGAAAAGATTCTCCGCCCGGCCCTCCTCCGGGGGAGGGAGTGGTGTGCTTACCATCTCCTAAAGAGCAGGTCCCTCCAACTCTGGGTTGCCCATCTCAGGGCCTCTGCTCATTCGCTTGCCACCAGGTTTGGCGGGGGCCTGGATGGGCGGGGCGGCTGCCCTTGGACCGGCTCCCTGGCGCAGCCTTGCTGGAGGGCGCAGGGGC
>NW_015506117.1:13221-28590 GCF_001515645.1 Sinocyclocheilus grahami | reverse complement strand
CGGAGGAGAGCAGTGCAGCCGAATCTTCCTCTCCAGAAAGCTCTGGCTCACCCTCTGATGCAGCAATCGACATCTGGTCGCGGGAGGAGCACCAAAGGATATGGCTGGTACGCTCCTTGTAGAGGGCCCAGCACGTTCCATTGGCAGCTCAACTGGCTGCGGAGTGCCCCAGACCGCCCGCGCTACTGCCTGAAGTAGCCCCCTCTGGCTGCCGCCAAGAGGAGAGCTAGATCAAAGCAGAGGCAACGGAACTCCGCCCCTTGAGGAAACGGAGCTTGGCCCACGACTCCGAGATGATCATCTTCCCGCAATGAGAAGATGACTCATCCACAAACGCCACCTCAGCGTGCTACATGCCCAGGCACGTGAGGCAGCGATCGTGACCATCACCCAGCGCCAGGTAACGACCGCATCCAGAAACGCTCGGGTGATATGTTGTCTATTGCAAGACCCACATCGTTTTTACAAAGACGTAACGTCAAGTTTGCCAGGCAACATCGTCTTTAAAAAGACACACTCGAAATTGCTCTTTTAGGGGAAAAAGCTCTTTCAGCGTGCTGAGGCACACAGGGCAGATGATCATCTGCAACACAAACAGGGGGTAGTGCAGCCTGATGTGTGCAACCCACTCGACACGGGAAACCACCACCGCTGAAGCACCGTACCGCCAACACGAAGAGCTCTCCAAGAGCGTGCTGAACTCGTTCAGTCTTCTTCTCTCAGTAGGGTAGTCAGGAGCAGAACGATGTGATCGCTCGGCTCCGAAGCGAAAAAAACTGAATATTTGCTGCATCTGCTGCCTACTTATACTCACCCTGTGATCAGCGGCAGCTGGATGCAATAAGCGCATGCCAATGTGCAGTGGCTCGTTTAGTTTACACTCGAAGTAGATTGGTCTCTCTAAGCGAGATCCCGCGAGTGACCGACTGAAAGGGAACTGAATGTTTTTGAATACTTAATTGCATGTTAATTGCATGATTAAATGAAAGTGTATGATAGATTAAATGTAAATTAAAAGCAATTAGTTAAATTTTAGAGTGCCTTTGTGACCAACTTAAGTGCAACACTAGTTACATCGTTATATGTAATTTCATAATTACCTCTTAAAATATTGTTAAAATATCCTGCTGAATGTACTAAAAAGCATTTATAAAATACAATATACTGTAATGCCATTATCTTTTAAACTTGAATCATCTGTCCATCCATTTTGAAATAGAGAACCCATGTGCAGTTTTTTTTTTTTTATAACAAGCAATGACCAAACAATACAGAAGCCACAGGAACAAATTATGACTTAACTTGAACGTGAACATGACACTCATCAACAGCAGTTTACAATAACAAAGCTAGACAAGAGACAAAGGAAACATTGGGACTAATGACTAACAAGATAAACCTGAAAGTAATCAAGACAATGAACCAATGACAAGACAGAACTGAGAACCACCTGACAGGACAACAAACCAATGAAAACATAACACATGATCCAATGGACGCACATGAGAATATCACATGAGGAGCACAATCAAATGACAAAACATGAGCTAGCGAAAGGGACTGAGTGGTGGATCAAATGAAGGACAGTTTGAAGTCTAGGATGAGCTTACAGGAGTCTGAATGTACAGGAGTCCGGGGAATGTTGTGTGATGGATAGAGTTTGAGAGATGAATGAGAAAAGAGGGGAAGAAGATGCTTGATGAGGTTCTGATCTGAAACGTACAGCCCAACATCAGGTCAGAGGAAGAGCGAGAAAGGAGGAATTTGTCAAGTCGACAAATGATTGTTCTGGCATCTTATCAGCTTGCTAGTCAATTTCAGGCATGGAAATACCAGAGTGAAGGGCACCTTTGTCCCAACAATCACCATAAAATGAGCAAATTTAACATTCAGAGCATAACAGCAACCATTAAAGGGGGAAAAAAACATGCTTTAAGCCATTATTATTCAGCATGCAGCACATTAAGTAACTTGTGTTTTATGTCCATCTCAGATTATTTATTTCATACTAATTCCATTTTTTTTGTATCTACAGTAAAAAAGAAAAAATGTGTTCCATGTGACTTTCAGTGCCTTCCACTTTAGCTTTAATGTGACTGTGAAGGTAACTGTGTCACCTCTTATCACCGATTAGTTATGCAAACAAGATAAAAAAGCCTTTGCGCACCACTCCCCTAATCCGCAATTAAAAGCGGCGATGGGGCTGTTTGCTCTTTTTGCCTTTTTCTCACTGAGGGCTGTGTGCTACATTCCAGACCTCTCAAAGAGCTTTTTGCTGATGTCCTTGCCAAAGTCAGCGTCAAATGTGGAAAACCAAAAATGAAAAGTTTTATCATTCCTTTTCAACTGTCAGCCCCCCGGTACAGCTAGAGAGCATTGATGGGCACATTCATGACTATATTATTGACAGAGAGCACGAGTGAGAGACAGTCAATGACTAATTTCTCCTTCACTTTTTATCCCACTAACTCTCATCATCTGATACTCTCTCTTTAGGTAATGAGCTCCTCTATCGTACTCGTGAAGGTGATGTGGTCCGCTTTAACATGGAGACCAACGAGAGTACAATCCTGGTCACAAACAGGAAGTTTGTAAGTGTTTTACTCCAACTCTTTCTTCCCCCTAAAATTGTGAAGCCCTTCAAAAGGAAAATTAGAAAATCACCCCAAAATGAAAATTTGCTGCAAATTTGCTCTCAGGGCATCCGAGCTGTAGATGAGTTTGTTCTTCATCGGAATAGATTTGGAGAAATTTACTATTACATCAATTGCTCACCATTGGATCCTCTGCAGTGAATGGGTGCCGTCAAAATGAGAATCCAAACAGCTGATAAAAACATCACAACACGACTCCAGTCCATCGGTTATCATCTTGTGAAGTAAAAAGCTGCACGTTTGTCATAAATAATCCATCAAGATGTTTTCAACTTCAAACCGTTGTTTCCAACTAAAATTTGAGTCCTCTATCCATAATAAAAGTTTGAAATTCTTAATAATGCATTTGATTATACAAACACAGCTTTTCACTTCACAACTGTTAATTGATGGACTGGATTTGTGTGGATGACTTGATGTATTGTGATGTTTTTATCAGCTGTTTGGACTCTCATTTCATTTTGACGGCACCCATTCACTGCAGAGGATCCACTGGTGAGCAAGTGTTGTAATGCTAAATTTCTCCAAATCTGTTCCAATAAAGAAACAAACTTATCTACATCCTTCATGGCCTGTGGGTACATTTTCAGAAAATTTGAGGTGAAATATTGTTATGAAGACATATGAAAATCAAAACCGTTTAATAAATGTTACTTCTGCTATTTCTGAACGATTCATCTTTTAAAGTGATTCCAAAAAGTATGAAATATCATTTAGTCATCATCATTTTGGGGCATTTCTTTTTAATCATCTGGTGTTTTGATGATTTTAAGTGGATGTATGAAGTCAGTTCTCCTCAAGTTCACACAGGTGTCCTAGCAGAGGTACCACAGGTGTAGGGAATCACATTAATCAACATGATCCACAATATTTGACTAGAAAATGCCACACTTTTAAACAATCTTTAATCTTTTGTTTTATTATTTCTAACATTATTTTGTGTAAGGATTTGTCTGAAAATGCATTTGTGCTTTACTCTTTAGAATAAATGACGCTTGTTTTCATACACTGATCAGGCATAACATTATGACAATAACACTGATCAGGCATAACATTATGACAATAACACTGATTATCTCTTCATCACAACACTTGCTAGTGGGTGGGATATATTAGGCAGCATGTGAACATTTTTTCCTCAAAGTTGATGTGCTAGAAACAGGAAAAATTGGCAAGCATAAGGATTCGAGCGAGTTTGACAAGGGTCAAATTGTGAGGGCTAGACGACTGGGTCAGAGCATCTCCAAAACTCTTGTGGGGTGTTCCCGGTCTGCAGTGGTCAGTATCTATCAAAAGTGGTCCAAGGAAGGAACAGGGTCATGGGCAGCCAAGGCTCATTGATGCATGTGGGGAGCAAAGACTGGCCTGTGTGGTCCAATCCAACAGACGAGCTAATGTAGCTCAAATTGCTCAAGAAGTTAATGCTGGCTCTGATGGAAAGGTGTTCGAATACACAGTGCATCACAGTTTGTTGTGTGTGGGGCTGCATAGCTGCAAACCACTGCCGAAAGTGCCAACAGTGGACACGTGAGCATCAGAACTGGACCACAGAGCAATGGAAGAAGGTGGCCTGGTCTGATGAATTACGTTTTCTTTTACATCACATGGATGGCCGGGTGTGTGTGCATCGCTTACCTGGGGAACAACAGGATGCACTATGGGGAATAATATAATATATATATATAATATATATTATATAAATATATATAATAAACTGTACTTGATAATATAATACTAATGAAATGTGCTGTGTACATTCAACTACCATCCTATATTATTTCCTAATGAATATGTCACATTATGAAAGATAAATGCATTGTGAATGTATATTGTGCCTTCAGCACATGCAAGCAGAGTATAAATTACTCCACCGTCAAACAGCACATCACTGGACCGACAGTTCTATTGTTATTAATAGAGCTGAACGTGTCCATCATTAGAGCAATGTTCTATGTAACTCGTTAACAGCCTCAGATGGTTAAAGTGGAGCAGTTGGGATGCAAAACAGTGGAGGCAGGGACACAGAACATGATGTTTGTTGAGAATCCAAGAGTGACAGCTCTGATTAATGCCGCGCTCTCCCTGTGCCTGCTCACTGCAATCTGTCACAGTCATTTAAGGAATATGGTAATGGAACTATGCTTTCTAAAAGTCTCATTTACCTTTTCTCTTTTCTTTTTTTCCAGGAAATGTACAAAGCCAGCAAATATGAGGTTTCCCCAGATATGAAACTCGTTCTGCTTGCCTACAACGTGCAGCCGGTGAGGCCTGTGTTTATGTGGGTGTTGTATGTGTGTGTTGAGATGAAAGTAATCATTGCACGATGTGAAAGGGCCGTCACACTCCACCGCCTCACCAGAACCAAATACACCCCACTGGAGTGACAGAAACCGAGCAAGCGCGGGCACACACACACACAAACACACACCTGCCAGTCAAGGGAGAGGAAGACAGAAGCTGTTTTCACACTTGGCTTGATTGGTTGGTCTGAGCTCGACTTCTATTCCACCCTCACCCCCATCTCTTTTCATATTTTGTTATACAGTATGGCTCCAAACCACAGGGTTTCTGCATGATTGTAAGAATTAGCCGCAGGTGTTGCTAGCTGGGCAACAATTCAAAAGGAGATGGCAACAAAAAGCCTGGAAATAGCAGGGAATTTGAAAGTGTGATTTCCAGACTTTGAAATTGAAATGCAAATTTTAAAATGTAAAGGAAATGTCTATGTTGTACTTTTCAGTTCCAATGTATTTCATCAGCTAACAATTACTACTAAATGATCTTTATCCAATCAGATGGAAAAGTCATAGTTGAAAGGAAATGTTGTGCTTTCTAAGGAATGCATTATGCTACTACCCACAAATTATCATCAATAGCAGATCACGTTCATAAATTTGGTCAAATTGTCTTTTGCGTTTTTATAGTTTTTCATGTTTAAAACGGTATATTTTTATTTTTGTATTTTAAAATAAAATAACTGTATATGTTATGAATAATAGTGTTATTAATTTAAGTATTAAAATTATTTTTGTTTAATTATTTTACTATATCAATGTTTTCCCAGTTGTACTTTTTTTAAAGTGTACAATTTGTTTTAATATTTTAAAATAAAAATATATTATTTGTATTTATTTTTCTATGAAATTGAATTAATAATATTAATATTAAGTTAATTTTTATTCATATTTTTATTAAATGTTTTTTCACATACGAACCAAAGATCCACACTTTTGCACACATCCGAATTTTGTAAATGATGACGTCAACACAATGGTTTAATAAGTGTGTGGAGCGATGAAACTATGTAACACATGAAGAAGGCATAGAGCTGAAACCTTTGTGTTTCCCATGTGGTGACAAATGTAAAATAAAATGCACTAGCAGATTTGAAAAACTTTGAGTGCAGATCTTTGGTTCATATCTGAAGTAATTAAATTGATTGACCCACCAAAAAAAAATAAAATAAAAAAAATAAAAAATAAAATATATATATATATATAAACGCAAGAGTGCGGTGTAAACGCCTGTGTGGAATTAAATGTTGTTTGCCAGTTTTATTATTTTTTATGTGTTATCAGTAGCAGTACTCTTTCATAAATTTGGTAAAACTCTTATAGTTTGGCATCTCAAGTGTACATTTTTGTTAATAGTATAATCAATGGTAATATTAATTTATTCTTAATAATATTAATTTTGTAACATTTCATTTCTTATTTTACTATATTAAATGTCTTCCCATTTACAATTGTATTCATGTAATAATTTCTGTTATATATATTTTTTCTTCTTTTGGATCATTCCTACCATTTAGTTAGCATTCGTTGTTATTGTGCTGTGCTGTGCTGTAGCCCTGCTCCAAACCACAATATTCAAGCTAACACAGAGTTGGTTCTTTGCTGCACACCTAATTTCAGGAAACGTCTTCATACAGACCGCACCTAAAGCTTTAGTGTGAACCCAGATGATGAAAGCACAAACTCTGAAGGATGCTAGAGTCGGACACCACAGGTCTGAGCAGCAAGTGATGAGTTAGTTTGATCAGGGCAGCTGTCGTACAGAGCTGAAGAGACGGAGGAGAAGGTGTCATCAGCTCTGGGACAGTGACACCAGAGCACTTCACACACACATGACAAGAAAGAGTGAGCCAAAGAAAAGAGTGTGAGTGCTGCCTCTAGTTTGTTATTCAGTGCCCGTCCCAACATCACCTTGATGGATGACAACCTCGTCCCCCAGCTGTCATTGCCTATGCGCACACACACGCGTTCATAACGCCCCTCATTCTCAAACTCTGTCATGTTGCTGCTTGCCCTTCACAAAGGAGCTCTCCATCTCTCTGCATCTGTAAGACAGAGGGCGGTGGTGAGTACAGGTGTTGAATGTTAATCTTTGACAGTATTAACAGCTCTGCTACAGCACACGTGTCAAGCTCATGTCAGCTGTGAGCATATGCTGCGGTCAGCCCTCTGGCTCACGGACAGCTGTTGACACTGTCCTCAGAGTGATACAACAGCGCTCCTGCCTTCTTTAGCAACGATGGATTAGGATTTTATAAAATGAATTGGTTCTGCCTCTGAAATCTGATTTGACGTGCCATATCTGAAGCACATCTGTGACCACACATCATATGAATTCTGCATTAATGCACCAAGAAGCAGCCTACAGAGGGGCTAATGTACTGTTGTGTTTGTTTGTTTGTTTGTGTGTTTATTATAAATTGTATTATTAGTTGTGTGTTTTATTATTATTATTTAATCTTTAAAACAATATTTAAAAATCTAGCTTGTTTGTAATAATTTGTTTATAATTTGTTAGTTAGAAAAACATACGATTTCAAATGAGAAGAAAATGTAATAAAGTATTTTATTTAAATAAAGTTATGCTAAATAAAATCATTTGTATGTCATGTTGTGTAACCATCATGTAAAATCTAATATTAATTATATTAACAAACAATCCTTATTTTCAAGTACTTTGTTAATAACCAAATGAATACCACAAATATAAAAAAAAAAAAATCAAGGTAAAAGGCTTAACAAATATCATAAATTATTAATATACATAACACAATTTCAAAAACATTCAAAAAATATTATTATAATAATTATCATAGTGTATCTTGAGATTTTGCAATTTAAACTAGCCTTGTAATGTCAATTTAAAAAATATATATTTTAATACATTTAATATGCAGACATGATAATAAACACTTTCTCTGCGTTTATCCTCTCTTCTAGCTTGCTTCCTAATCTAATTGTCTAATAAACCTGCCATTGTACAGTATATTACAAATATTGTTGGCTCTTTGACAAATTGATTTGGATTCTCTTTTTGAAGTCGCTTTGGATACAAAATAATCTGCTAAATGTGTAATTGTAAATCTAAATTACCAGTTGTAATTTTAAATCAGAAGTAAATAAATAAATAAATGCAATTTAGAACCAATGACTCAAATCCTCTGTATTGCATGTATTTATTTATTTATTTTATGAATGAATGAATCAATCAATCAATCAATCGATTAAAATATGTTTTGATTTGTGCCAGTGAGTTTAGCGCAGGAAAACAATCATCATATTGTCTACAGAAAATTTGAAACGCGACTTTTTTATGCTTTAATTGTACTAATTGTTTCATTTATTAAACATTGGTACATTTTGCTTTTGTTTTAAAAAAAGCCATTTGATGTAGTGTAGTATTGTGCTTTACCATGGTAAAAATCTGTCCTCTTCACATTGTGGCTAAAATCACCCTTTAACTTTGGTAAAATCACTGTAATGCATAGCCTCTCAAACGTTATCGCTAATAGAGCTTTTTTTGGTGCTTGTAGTGGCAGTAGCTGCTGTTCTTGCACAGTTTAATTTCTCTCTCTGTCTCTGTTTGTCTTTGTGTTGTTCAAACTCTCAGGTTTACGAGCACTCCTTCACTGCGGACTACATCATTTGCAGTCTGGAAACTCCGTAAGTCGCTGAGCTCATATAACAGTCGCATTAGTTTACAAAGTCCATTTGTCATTATACAACCGAGGAAAACACTGATGCAGCATTTTGCTGCTCACGTCACATCGAAGCCATTCAGAGAACTGAATCTTTCTGCTATCCTGTGGTCCTACCAACAAATTCCCTGCCTGTCTGTCTCACGATTAGCACAGGGACGTACAGCTCGTGCCACCTGTAATTTTTGGGCCTGCAGTGCACAGCGCCTTTGTAAACGGCAACAGAATAAAGCATGTATATTTATGAGCTCTGTCAGATGGAACAGATGCTGACACAGCGCTGGGCTGCTGCCCTGGCCGGATTTAACAGCGTACCGGGATATGCTATCACTGTTAGATTCCCTGCCTCAGGAATTCCCTCATGGTGCTTTATTCGCCGTGCTGTTGTGTTGGGCTGTGTAGTACACCATGATGGAATCAATATCTGTTGGCACACGCTCCACTGCACCACATAGAGGAAGTGTGCGCTGTTAGCCCTCTAAAGACATGAATGTTTGACTGATTGCCTGTCTGTCTGTCTGGAACAGGATGGCCAACTAGTCTGCTTGTCATCCAATAGCCAACTAGTTGTTTAGCAATGGCTTTGCTTCACTTTTACAGGGAAACGTGGATCCTGAACCCTCCAGAAGTGCGAAACGCTCATCTGCAGTATGCAGGATGGGGACCGCGAGGCCAGCAGCTGGTAAAGATGACATTTCCCACACTGTAGACATTAAAAATTTACAGAAAAAAAAAAACTGGCAGCAGTGGAAAAAATACAGTAGGAACATTTTAGGTTTTACACATTGAACTAAATTCACAGTATATTGTATTGAAGGCACAATATGTAATTTTTGCCTCTAGAGGGCGCGTATTCAAAATAAACAAAGAGGCAAAGGCGTAGTTTGATGACGCCGTGATTGAGTGTGGAATCATGGGAGTTTTCGTCTTCATCCCCACAGCCGAAGCAATTCGACGCGACTCGGGCAGAAATCATGTTCATGCACAGCAAAATCCCCAGAGTTAAATCAACTCTGCTCAGAGTACATATTGTCCCATTCTACAGAGTGTTAAAGTAACACTGAAGCAGAGTAAACGTTAATGGGATAATTAAGCAATTAATTAATTGATGAGTGAGCATTATTAAAGAAAACCCGCTGTTAACAATGTTGAAGATGAACAACTACTGCTCAGGCTTTTAGACATGAAAACATATCACATAATCCTCAACAGTGGTAACTCTACTTCAGTGTTTGGGACAATATGTACTCTGAGCAGAGTTGATTTAACTCTGGGGATTTTGCTGTGTGGATGAGCTAATGACTTATTAACATACACTGTAAAAAAACCGTAAGCATTTTTACAGTCTTTTACCGTTAAATTCACGGTCATTTTTTACAGTGTAGTAGATTGAAGCAGGGTGAGGCTGAAAGCCGTCGAAGCGAAACGAGGCCGCTGAACGAGCGTGACACACGTCTCGAAAGCAGCGGAGCATTTATTATGCCACAGTCGACCTCGCATCTTTGGTGTTTCCATGTTTTCTACAAAACAAAACCAGAAATCGAGGGGTTATGACGTCATTGGCAGGCGACACAATGACACTATGGTCCGTGTCACTAGTTAAAATGGCTTATTTCTCTGGATTTAAACATTCTTCAAAACATTTGGGATAATGTAAGTACACAAGTCAGCAAAATAGATAACACTGTTCTAGTGGTTTTTGGATATTTTAATAAAAAAATCTGACATATTGTGCCTTTAACTTATACAGTAAAATGTTAATATACCAACCTACCAAAGCACATACGTCTGTTTTGTACCTTTACAATACACTAATAATCACCAAAAAAACACAGGTGGTAATAAGAAAACCTGGTAGCGCTTTATTTTAAGGACCAATTCTCACTATTAACTTGCATGCATATTACTTGCATATTGACTGTTTATTACTACTTATAAAGCACCTTATTCTACATGAACTTATTTTAGATCCCGTAATCCTACCTCAAACCTAAACTTAACAACTCCTTTACTATTAATAAGCAGTAAATTAGGAGTTCATTGAGGTAAAAGTTGTAGTTTATAGTTAGTTAATAGTGAGAATTAGGATCTTAAAATAAAGTGTGACCAAAAACCACGTGTAAACCGTGTCCCAATTCCGGGATTGCATTCTTTGAAGGCTGCATTCCAAAACTGAATGCGTCATATCAGCCCTGTTTACACTTGGTATTAAGATGCGTTTTGCTCGATTGGATCACAAGTAGATGACAGAGACACGTGCTTCACAGACACAGAGACTCCTGATTCCTCTGAGGGGAGGGTCTGTGGACAGGTGTACAAATTGCAGGGTTGTCGCTAGGAATTTTGTATATGTATATGTATGTTCGCGATCGAAAAAAATCACATTTAGTATGTGCAAGAACAGATATTGCAAGAACGCACTTTTTTCTGATCTTTCGATCTGATATTGTGAAATAAGCTTGGACAAAGTACTTAGAAAGCAAAAGGAGGCAACTGAAAAATATACAGAGAGCAGCAGGATTCGTTTCTGCTCTGATAGCAGAAATAGACCACAGCAAAAACTGTGGGTTTGTAATAGAATCAGGACTGGTTAGAGAACATTGTGCTCTCAGTAGGCAGAGAGGCAGTCATTAGTGGCTGTTTGAATGTGTTCGACCACATCTACGAAAGCAGTTTGGTCAAATGTCTTTCGACTACCTTTGGAAGTGGTAGAAAGTGGACAGGCTCAAAACATTTCAGACCTAGTTTACACCTGTATTTACACTTGTGATCGGATCGACAAAAATGCACCTTAATACCAGGGCCTAAGGCTGTCCCATTTTGAAGGCTCCTTCTAATGCGGCCTTGAAATACATCCTGAAATGCGTTTTCTGAGCCAAAAATGATACAAGAAATGGATCCTTTGCCACCCTGATGGTGGTGACGACAGGATTCTTTTTTGAGAGAGAGAGAGAGAGAATGCAGGATTACACTTATAAATGTAGGTATTGGGTTTCAAGTTAATCAAATTTCTAAAGAAACAAACAAAAAAAAAACAGTTTAAAGTGGTTCAAATGTTGACTGATATCTTAACAATGTGTGATTTTATAGATACTTTTGTATTATGTACATAAATGAACCAAGGTGAACATATTTAGACAGGTTGTGAAATCTGTTTTGTTTTCAGACAGCTGAAAGTATCACAAAAGTCCAGAACAAACGTTATTGCTGTTTATCTTGCTGTTAACCAATTAGCTCTTTTTAACCACAGCAGTTCCACAGCTAAAATTACGATCATTTTTCACTGTGCATCATCTTCAGAAGTTTAGTCCTAAAAAAGTGGTTTACTTTTGTTTTGTTCTTTGATTCATTTTACCTAACGATATTTCCTAATGGCACATGTCCACTGCACCGATAGAACTGTGCTCAATACCGCTTAAAACACTGAACACCGAGCAGCACTGAGCGGAATTCTCTCACTACAGTGGACACACTCATTCAATCGATGATGGGGAGGAAAAATATAGAATGATAGATGTGCTAATGCAGTGAACCGGACCCCAGTCCAATTCAGAACCATCCTCAAGGACCCCCAGAACAAAATTGACTCCTCTATGTATCCTTTGTGTCTTTGAGAGGACCAAATGCAGTCTAATGTATAATTCAAGTTAGGTGACTTGTCCAGTATTTGGCCATATCGTCAGCTATATTGGATTTTTCTTTCATGGGAACATGTCATGTCAAAATATACAAAATGTATACAAAACTTCATACTTTATACGGACCCCTGTGCTACTGCACCAATTACAACAAAGAATCACGATTTTCACGCAACAGCATGGGACACAGTTAAAGAGGAAGCTAACATGACAGTAGATTGCAGACTTGTGAAGCAACTAAACAAGGGGTACACCTAGGGTATACGCAAATATTGATCCTTAGAAGTCATAATACACAAACAGCACTGGGCAATAAGTAAGCATACAGTACGGCGTATACGTGCATATGGCTCCATTCACACCACTGAGCAGCAGGGATGCCAAAAGTACTCGTAGAAAAAAAAAGTAATACACTAACAGGCAGCTGCAGGTGAGCGTTCACATGGGTGTTTGTGTGCGTGTTCTCTAAAAATCAGCTACACCTTACGGTATTGCACCTGCACTTGTAAACTGTCAGATGCATTTCATAATTAATTTCTCGTCCTGGCATGGCATTGGTGTAAACACGCTTGGTTTGTCTTCAGTGAGTGTAAACATGCAGTATGAAAACAAATCAGAATTGTGTCAAAATATCAGATTGGCGCACTGTAAAAATGCAGCCCGATAGACCTGCTGTCTGTTATAGTGAGGATATTAATCAAACAACAATATTGACCAAAAAAAAAAGAAAATCTCTCACTGCTCTGCATGTATTTCATGTTTGACTGTTTATTTGAATAATGACTTGTTTACTTCATCGAGAAATACTTGAATGCTTCATGTCATTGTTTTAATTACTTTTTTGTGTGTATTAGTTGCTTTTTAAGGCTGAGTAATATAGCTAAAAAATATGCTTGGATTTTTAGAGTAATTAGAGAAACTATCGTTTCAATCAAACACTTCCTGCGAAGTGGATTAAAAATGTTTAATCTTTAAAGATCTAAAGCACTGTAAATCATCTGGTTAAATATTATCAGTGAATGTTTTCTATAATAAAAGATATCTAGTCATTTTCATTTGCATGCACCATTAACAACACACAATAATGCACAGCAATATTTACCATCATATACACCACTTCTCAAAAGTTTGGGACCAGTAAGATTTTTTTAAATGTTTTTATTTTTTTTTAAGAAATATATTATGTTCACAAAGGCTGCATTTAATAACACCAATTGTGAAATATTATTGCCATTTCAAATAACTGTTATCTATTTTAATAAATTTTTCAATATTATTTATTCCTGTGTTGGCAAAGCTGAATTTTCACCATCATCACTCTAGTCTTCCAATATCTCCAGATGCCAGTGTCACATGATGCTTTAGAAATAATTCTAATATGCTGATTGTCTTAACTGTCACTTTTTATCAAATTGATGCATCCTTTACGAAGAGACATGTTATTAAAAAAAATCTTATTGACCCCAAACATTTGAACAGTAGTGTACTTGTATAAAACATCTTAATACAAAACACACACACACACAGAAAGACTTCTTGATTTGATACATTGAAACAATTTAATCGAATTCACGTAATTGAATCTTCTAATTCTACAATTTACAAAATAAGTTAAGATAATGAATAATGACACTCTTTAGTAAATGTACTGACCAACTGAAAGCAATCATCACAGTTTGCACAATGTCACTTAATTACATCATTTTT
Organism: Sinocyclocheilus grahami; assembly: GCF_001515645.1. Classification (NCBI taxonomy): domain Eukaryota; kingdom Metazoa; phylum Chordata; class Actinopteri; order Cypriniformes; family Cyprinidae; genus Sinocyclocheilus; species Sinocyclocheilus grahami. The sequence continues at coordinate 14,599 of NW_015506117.1, read as the reverse complement.
GGTGCAATTTGATATCTGGCCCAACTTTAGGTGCTTAGAATATTGTTGTGGGGTTAAAATTGATATTGAGTACTGTGAAATTGCCAGAGGTGGGACTAAGTCACACAAAGTCACAAGTAAGGCTCAAGTCTTAACCTTCAAGTCTCAAGCAAGTCCAAGTCAGCTTTTGTGAGAATCAAGCAAGTCAAGTCACTTCTTTATGTCAAGCAAGTCAAGTCATACAAATGTTTGATGATTTAACTTAATTTATATATTGAAATAAGTTAAAACTACAGTAGTTATGAACTGAGTTTTATTTGCAACAAAAAAAATTGCAATATGCATTTCTACTCAAAAGATGTCCACATACAGCTGAGTTGTTAATACAATAAAAATCTTAAAAAAAAAATTTTAATAAAAAATTAAAACTACATAGCCTAAAATGTAAATGTAACTGAAATTAGGCCAACATAAAAGCATGAAATGTATTTAGGTACAGCTGTTTCAATACGCCTCAGACATTGCAGAAGTCTGTATGATTTTTTTTCTTTGTGTGTGTATGTATGTGTATACAATATATTTATGTGCATAAAATATCCATAGGCTTTTCACTCAAAGTCGAACACTGAAGACCAATTATTAGACACTGTACACATGCATATACTAAGTGCTTTTGCAAAAAAAAAAAAGACTAACATTTCCTTATGAACAGTGAATAACCATTTACAATGCATTGCACTTGCAAAAATTTAAATTTGATAGTGCTCACAAACTGTATTTTAATGCAGCCAAATCCTCAATAAAACTGTTTTCACTGGTATATTTTTCTGTTTCTGTTGTAAGACAATGGGATGAATATGAAATAGTGACTGAAACGTGGCCCAATAAGACTACATAACGTCTCGGTTACGTATGTAACCCTCGTTCCCTGAAGGAGGGAACGGAGACGTCACGTCGGAGGACCGACGAATTGGGATCTCGCTTAGAGGGACCAATCTACTTCGAGTGTAAACTAAACGAGCCAATGCACATTGGCATGCGATTATTGCATCCAGCTGCTGCTGATCACAGCGTGAGTATAAGTAGGCAGCAGGTGCAGCGCATATTCAGGTTTTCGCGGAGGAGCGGAGCCGGTGACCCGGCCGCTCAGCGGTGGTACAGGAGCTGTGGCGACGGGACGTGACGTCTCCGTTCCCTCCTTCAGGGAACGAGGGTTACATACGTAACCGAGACGTTCCCTTTCAGTCGGTCACTCTCGACGTCACGTCGGAGGACCGACGAATTGGGATCCTATCAAAAGGCCACAGCTACCGCCCCTTCCAGTGTCCTGTGGAAGCCACCTGCGCCCCTATTTTTTGGCGTAGGCCAGGGCTTACCACAAGAGGACCAGCTACTGCTG
>NW_015506117.1:0-1373 GCF_001515645.1 Sinocyclocheilus grahami | reverse complement strand
GTTGATGCCATGAAATTTCATATCAACTTATTTTTCCCTTAAAATTATAAATTTTCTCAGTTTAAACATTTGATATGTCATCTATGTTGTATTCTGAATAAAATATTGAAATTTGAAACTTCCACATCATTGCATTCTGTTTTTATTCACAATTTGTACAGTGTCCCAACTTTTTTGGAATCGGGTTTGTATGTTTAAAAACGTAAAATGCCTTAAATTTCATTCCCTTCTGCAGATACTTTGTTTTGTTTTCTTTACTGTTCCTCAGCCATGCCTAAATAAATCAGTGTGTGTCATCCAGTGCGCTGTGAAGTGGTTGTGGTGTGTTTAGGAGAGATTGCAAATCAATGCTTCTCCTGAGCCAGTCCACTGTCAATAGACTTTCTGATAAGTTATCTACACACCTCACATTCAGTGCAGTACATGAGCTCCAAGTAAAACATCACATAAAAACAGCATCAAGATGTTCATGATGAAATTGGACCACAAGGACTCTGTGTTTCCCTTGATTTGAGAGGGGTTAGCTGCAACCGTATATATTTTCACAAACAGGAAGAAAAATATAGATTCATAACATTTAAAATATTATAGGACATAGACCCCGTTCTACAGCCAACGGTGGGTTTACAAGCTGATGTCAGTGGAATATATTCAGGAGTATTGACCAGCAGCTGGTCCAGGGGCCAGATTTTCTGGCCACTCCAGCCATCTTCTCTTTTTGAAATATATTTATTGAGATGTTAATTGTAAATCTCTATCTAGAAGGCATTAAAACGTCTGCATGTTAATGTTTATTGGTAATGGAAGTTGGATTACTTCATGAACCCTAAATAAAGCCATTTTATTAGGGTTATAAGTATTGAGGAACTGCCGCTCAAATCTCAGTAACACTTTCTTTGTAGTGTATATTGTAGCGACCCCAAAAATGGGAGCGATTCATGATTAAAACCACTGAAATAAACAAAACAATTAAAGGGACAGTTCATCCTAAAAGGAAAGTTCTGTCATCATTTACTTACCCTCACGTTGTTCCAAATTTGAATGAATTTCTTCCTTCTGCTGTACCCAAAACAAACAGTTGCTGGTATATGATACACTACCGGCCAAAAGTTTAGAATAATCAAGATTTTGTAAGAGTTAAAGTTTTTGAAAGAACTTTTGCTCGCCAATAATATTGTAAATATATTATTACAATTTAAAATAACAGTTTTATATTTTAATGTATACTTCTTTTTTTTTCCTGGTGATGGCAAAGCTAAATTCTGTGTGTCTTTAGTGACACATGATCATTCAGAAATCATTCTAATATGCTGATTGATGTTCAGTTATTATTACACATTTCTTTTCAGAGTGATTTGATGAATAGAAAGTTC
>NW_015506116.1:431653-432417 GCF_001515645.1 Sinocyclocheilus grahami | reverse complement strand
AATGTTGAAATCTATATTTCAATCATATTGTTTTCAGTGCATAATTACATGTGTTACTAGACAGTGTGTGTGTTTTTGTTTCTCCTGAGATTTTAGCACAACAGTAGGTTCACTAAGCTTCTTTATTTGTCATGTATGAATATTGGGTGGAAACACAACAGGAGGCTCTTCAGATTTTGTTTTTGTCTTTTGTAGCAATCCCACAATGATCAAAAATGGTAGTGGATATGAAATTACGGTGAGCGCTTAAAGAACCCCCTGCTGGGGGCAGTGGGGAACATGTGTCCAGCTGTCATATCCAGGTGCAGACTGCTTAGTGGGGGTCTCGGGTGGACCTAAAGGTAACCTGCCATGGGATGGGGGGAAAGTAGAAGACTGGTGCAGACAGAACAGCAGGTTACTGCTTTATCTTATCAAAGATTACGGAGCGGTATTACCTTTGCTACGATGCTTCCTCCCTTTTTGTTCTTTTCATCATGTACTTGAAAGTGTGACAGATTTAAATGTGTAGATCAGGTTTTCCAAACCGGGGGTTTGTGATGGAACTGCAGAAGGTTAGTGAGATTGTAATAGAAATGTTAATACAAAATTTAACTGAATAAACACTATAACCTGTGGGATTAATCAAATATGTTAACCATTGTATTTATTTAAAACTGTTAAGTGATTGTCCTAATTTTGGCATTAAAATTATGTCTACTGGTCTGAATAAGAGCACCACCAAGAGAGAGAATTAAGTGGAAACAAGGATAGATTTTTTTTTT
>NW_015506116.1:384898-426676 GCF_001515645.1 Sinocyclocheilus grahami | reverse complement strand
TTTTTTTTTTCATTTTACCCAAATAAGCACAGTTAAAATAAGTGCTTGTTCTTTTGTCGCCATCTGAAGGTCAGAGCAATTCACAGCTGTTAGGAATACATATGCTTAACCTTAAAAACATATTTTTTTACACAATCCTAGTCAACTGCCTAAATCTGCTCCTGTTTAAAGCACAATTTACCAATTAATTCAATGATTTCACATATTGTACCTAGTAGATGCATGATAAATATGTAATAGCGTGTTGAAATCTGAAAAACTGTGAGGCCCCCATAGCACTACTTTTGCAACTACCATGTGTCCATGTTCAAACAAACACACAAACACACTTTTTTTTAAGCAAGTAAAGAGGAAGGTGTACTTACAAACGAGCCTCCAATGGAAGGTTAGTCTTTGTACAGTATGGCGGAATATATTAATCATCAAAGTATGAAATAAAACCTCTCTAGGTTACATATGTAACCATGGTTTCCCGAGGGAACGAGACGCTGCGTCGAGATTCGCTTTGGAAACGCCCTTGCGTGACTGCGTTCTGAAGCACGTGTCAAATCCGTCCAATGGAGTAGCGAGATGTCACGAGCAGGGTGACGTAAGCACCAGAAAGCATAAAAGCGCATCCGGCCGGGCGCCACCCAGCTTCGATGAAGTAGCGCCTGCAGGGATGCAGGGAGTAAGGCAAAGAGACGCAGCGTCTCGTTCCTGCCAGCGGGATCACGAGCCTGGCCACTCTCATCAAACGCAGCCAGGCGAGAGCGGAGCGTGCGCAGCGAGAGCTCGCAGTGATGACAATCATCTGCTCGAAAGCTGACCGTGCATGCTTCGCTCCTAAACAAACCGACACACAAATCGTGTGTATTCCCTGCCGCCAGATATCGTGGGCAGGGAGAAACACAGCGTTTGTAATGTCGTTCGCTCGCCATAGACTTTCTCATTGTTTTATATATATGAGTGCTTGTGCGGACATACAACAGTAAATAGACAGACACATGCACAGAGCGCTACTGAAGGGCAGAAGCTGGGTGGCGCCTGGCCGGATGCGCTTTTATGCTTTCTGGTGCTTACGTCACCCTGCTCGTGACGTCTTGCTGCTCCATTGGACGGTTTTGACACGTGCTTCAGAACGCGGTCACGCAAGGGTATTCCCAAAGCCAATCTCGACGCAGCTCGAGTTCCTGAAGGGGAACTTTCATGAAGAAACACACCATGGGCAAGCAGCAAAATCTTTGTCTGACTAGTGTTAATTGTTTTTCTTTTTTTCTAAAATATTTTTCTTTCTACAGAAGATAAATTGTCATAGTAGTGCGTTCAGAATGAAAGCAGTAGATTTTGAAAGGACATACATTTTCCACATACACTTTAGTTGTCAATAGAATTAATTAATAAACTAGAAATGGGCAATTCGAGTCCTGGAGGTCCACTGTCCTGCCGGGTTTAGCTCCATCCCTGTTCAAACACAACGGAAAAAAATTAACCAAAGTCTTCAGAAACACTTGAGCATCACAGACATGTGTGTTTGATTAGTGATGGAGCTAAACTTTGCAGGACAGAAGTCCTCCAGGGGCAGAATTGCTTAACCCTGATAAAAAATATGAAAAAATATGAAATATGGTACATGTGGTAAAAGTAATTGTGTTAAACATATTTAGTTAATGTTTATGTAACCGGGTGGTAAATAACATTAAAATTAGTTTCTCTCCTTGCATGTTAAATAAAAATGTACTTGCGTTGCTTTGTTCTCTTTGTACAGTATTCCCACTGCCATATTGTATGGTAACATTTTGATATCGTGTTACATTACTTGTACTATTTGTACTGAGATTTTTGTATTTGTTTTCTTGCATTTTGAAAGTTGCATTCTGAGTAATGTAGAGCCGTGAGGGGACTGTGGGAAATTATGTCATAGAGCAAATCAGGGGTCAAATTCAAGAGTTAAGTGATTGGAGGAACGACGCTCAAGCCAGTAGGGCTGTTGGTGGGGGCAACTCAACCCGTTCTTACATTTATGTTCCTCGTGAACGCCAGGTTCAGCCTTTTAGTGGGGAGTATAACAAAGATGGAAGGTCTGTAGAAGAGTTTGAGGAGGTGGAAAGGGTTCTACGGGCCAGAGACCAGACACAAGAAGAACAGCTGGACTTTATCATCTCACTTTTGAGGGGGCCCGCACTAGAAGAGGTGCGTTTATGTGTGGGAAACCAGTCCAGACAGGCCAGTGATTTGTTTACTTTCCTGCGGGAAGTGTTTGGGGAACGGCGTAGTGGGACTCAATTGTTGCAAATGTTTTACAATCGCAAACAATTGGAGGGGGAGGATCTCCGAAACTACTCTCATGCTCTCTCTCGCCTGTTAAGTTCCGTTGTAAAGCAATCCCCAGGTGGTTTGGCCAACGAGCAGGGGATTTTGCGCGATCAGTTCGTGGAGGGTGTGCGAGACGCTGCGTTGAGGCGAGAGTTGCGTAAAATAATCAGAGAAAAGCCCGACCTGACCCTGCTTGAGATTCGTAATGAGGCAATTCTTTGGTCTATGGAAGAGAGCAGGCCAACCCGAGTAGCGAGTAGTCGACCGGTCCATTCAGAAGTGCTAAGTGCAACTGGAGGTACTTCTGTCGGGTCTGAGAATCAAAACTCTTCTGTGTTGAATGATATTTCACAGGTGATTTCCCGGTAGGACAAGCGAATTAGCGAGCAAGAGCAGACTATTTCAGAGATCACTAAGGCGGTCAAAGAGTTGACGGTGCAGCGGTCAGTGTCTATTCCGCAGAATTTTGTGCCTTCATCAAAGTCTCCTCCTAGGTTTACAGAAACGGGAGAACCTATCTGTTTCAGGTGCAACGGGGTTGGGCATATCGCTAGACGCTGCACTGTAACACGGGGTGGGAGACCTAAGAGTGCTACCCAGACCACTGAAGTGCAAGGAAAACAAGGTCCTTCCGTTGCGCTGAGTCAGGCATCACAAGGGGTAGTTTCTGTTTCACCGCCTGAGGGAACTAGTCGAGACAGGTTCCTTGAACGGGCAGTTGGAACATGCCCAATGGTAGACCTGAAAATCAATTGTGTTCCAGTGTCATGCTTGCTCGACACCGGTAGTCAGGTCAGTACCATTGCTGAGGGATTTTTCCGAGAGCATCTGTTTGGGGAGGAGAGTGATGTGTTGTCTACTTCAGGATGGCTGAAGATCACAGCAGCCAACGGTTTAGACATTCCCTATTTGGGTTACATGGAGCTGGATGTGGAGGCTATGGGGATGACCCTGCCTGAGTGTGGGTTCTTGATCATTAAAGAAAATCCTAGTCCATCATCCGTGGCGGTGCTCATCGGAATGAACATTATCAGTAAGTGCCGACAGATCATTCATGCTGAATTTGACACCACGCTGGGTGGTAGGCTGGGTTCTGACTGGAGGGCAGTCTTCCAGCAGGCACAATCAGTTGAGTTAGTTGAGGGAGTTTCAACTGCTCGGGTCGTGGGTAAGACTCCTGCTCATGTGCCTGCTTGGTCTGCAGCTACTGTCCTGATTAAGGGGATGGAATGCAGTAAAAAAGATGGTTCCACGTGGTTGGTAGAACCAGCAAATGTGCCCTTACCAGGAGGTTTGACTGTAGTACCTACCTTGGTCATGTCAGAGTTACCTGTGTGTCCAGTGAGAGTACTTAACCTGTCTCAGGAAGACCTTTGGCTTAAGTCTAGGGCCTGTCTGGGTTTGTTGTCCTCGGTAGATGGTGACAGTGTGGGTTCGTCTTGCGAAGTAAGGTTTCAGCGAATCTCTGCGGACACAGAACAGGTCACTATGTATGGCGGTCCTGGTTCTGAGCCTCAGGCCCAGTCAGTCTTGGATCACGTCAACATGGGGGGCACGCCTGAACAGCAGGTTCAGTTAAAAGCTCTGCTGGGCAAGTACTCAAGTGTGTTTGCCCTGAAGGATGATGATTTGGGTTATACAGATAAGGTTCAGCACGAGATACATCTGACTGATGACATACCAGTGAATCAGCCTTACCGACGAATTCCTCCAAATAAGTACCAAGAGGTAAGAGAGCACATCACTAAGTTACTAAAGAAGGGTGTTATTCAAGAGAGTGTGAGTGCTTACGTCTCGCCTGTGGTACTAGTGCGCAAAACCGATGGGTCGCTACGGTTGTGTGTAGATTATCGAAAACTCATTGCCAAGACGAGGCGTGATGCATTTCCGCTACCCAGAATTGATGAGAGCTTCGATGCCCTCAGGGGAGCGAAGTATTTCTCAACTGTGGACTTGGCTTCTGGGTATCATCAGATCGCAGTGAGTGACAGGGATAGGGCCAAGACAGCGTTCACCATGCCTTTTGGTTTGTTTGAGTACCAGAGGATGCCGTTCGGGGTCTGCAATGGACCATCAACCTTTCAGCGGCTTATGCAGGCTGTTATGAGCGATCTAATCTTCCAGGTGTTGATAGTGTACCTAGATGACATTTTGCTGTTTTCACAGACATTTGGGGAACACCTGGAAAGGTTAGAGATGGTGCTGAAAAGGTTGGCTGAAACCGGTTTAAAGGTCAAGCTGGGGAAGTGCCATTTTCTCCAAGACTCTGTGCGTTTCCTTGGTCACCAGGTGTCAGCGCAAGGGATTTCTCCTGATCCAGACAAGGTCGCTGTGGTCAGTGATTGGAAGATCCCAGAAACTGTCAAGGAGTTGAGGTCATTTCTAGGGTTTTGCAGCTATTATAGGAAGTTTGTCGAGGGCTTCTCAAAGATAGCTGGTCCCTTACATGACGTGGTAAATGCTTGCTTGAGGGGAGGCAGGTGTGCAAGGAGTGGTCGTCACTTTAGCACTCTGTGGTCTGCTGAATGTGACCATGCATTCACTCAGTTAAAGAGGAAGCTGACGACAGCACCTGTGCTTGGATTCGCAGACTTCACTTGTCCTTTCATTCTCGAAACTGATGCAAGCCAGAATGGCTTGGGGGCGATCCTGTACCAGAAACAGGGTGACGAGAAGAGGATCATTGCGTACGCCAGCCGAAGATTGCGTAACGCTGAGAGGAACGATCGCAATTATAGTAGCATGAAGCTTGAGCTACTGGCCCTTAAGTGGGCTGTAGTCTAAAAATTTCGTGGTTACTTACTTGGGTCTTGGTTCGAGGTGATTACGGATAATAATCCACTCTGTCATTTGCAAACTGCCAAGTTAGGAGCGACTGAACAGAGGTGGGTAGCACAGCTGTCAGTTTTTAACTTTGAGGTGAAGTACAGACCGGGCAAGAGTAACGCTGCAGCTGATGCTCTGTCTAGGCAGGAGTTTGCAGAGGAGCCTGGACCTGATCCAGACGCTGACTGGGATGAGTGTGTCGCGATTTGCGGTGTGATAAGGCGAGGTACCACCTTGGAATCTGAACTTGCATTGAAGGGTGTTGAGTGCAGCAGGTTGAGGCAAATCCGGGCGTTGGAGGCTGGAGAAGAAGCGATCACTACTCTCCAAGGTAACACTCATACGTTTCCCGGTTACACAAGGGAACAGTTGGTCGAGTTTCAGAATAGTGACTCTGTCTTGCAGGTGTTTAGAGGGTTCTGGAATAAGAAAAAGAAACCAGTCCACTTGGAAGGAAAATCTCTCTCCAGGTCTGTGAAGTTCCTTCTGAAACAGTGGAGCCTCATAAAAGAACGGAATGGGTTGCTGTATCGAGTAGTAAATGACCTTTCTGGGAAGAGCTGCTGGCAATTGTTGTTCCCTGGGTGTTTAAAGGAACAAGTGCTGCGGAGTGTGCACGATGATCTGGGCCACCAGGGCATCGAACGGACCTTGGGGTTGTTGAAGCAGAGGTGTTTTTGGTCCGGAATGTATGAGGATGTAGAGAAATGGGTGAAGAAGTGTCAATGGTGCATCCTCACCAAGATGCCTCAGCCCAAAGTTCGTGGCCCTGTGAGAGCATTTTTGGCTTCCAGACCCCTGGAAGTGATTGCGGTGGACTTTACAGTCCTAGAGCCTGCTTCTGATGGGCGTGAAAATGTTTTGGTTGTTACTGATGTTTTCACGAAGTTTACACAGGCGTTTCCCACAAAAGATCAAAAGGCCGATACCACAGCAAAGGTCTTGTTGAAGGAGTGGTTTATGAAGTATGGCGTCCCAGAGAGGTTGCACTCCGATCAAGGTCGAAACTTTGAAAGTGAGGTGATCGCTGAGCTGTGCAGACTCTATGGGGTGAAAAAGACCCGTACAACCCCTTATAGACCGCAGGGAAATGCCCAATGTGAACGGTACAACCGAACACTTCACAACCTGTTACGTACGTTACCGCCAGAACGTAAGCGGCGTTGGCCTGAGTACTTGCCGGAGTTAGTCCAGGCATATAATGTGACGCCACATGCTACTACAGGGTTTTCCCCTTATTATCTTCTTTTTGGAGTACAGCCACATTTGCAAATTGATGCGTTGTTGGGTGGTGAGGAGGTCTCTGAGGCGAGACAAGACTGGTTGTCTGTTCATCAAGAGAGGCTGAGATATGCCCATGAGAAGGCTAGGGAGTACTCGGAGGAGAAAGCTCTAGAGAGAGTGACTCGTCTGAATGAAAAGGCATTTTGTTCCCAGGTCGGTGTGGGCGAGTTGGTGTATCTGCGCCAGCGGCCTCCAGGCAGGAACAAAATTCAAGATGCCTGGAGCCCGATTGTGTACAGAGTTGTGAAAATAGTAGGCACAACTTATACTGTGGAACCTTTAGAGGGAGGGCCCTCGAAGAGGGTCCACAGGTCGGAGTTGCGTCCAGGTGCCGTGCCCACTCCTAGGCCTAGGAGTAAGGAAAAATCTCAGCCAGGTATACAACCTGTCATCATGGATGAGAATGAGATGTTTGAGCCAGATATTGTGGTGGTAGAGGAGGTTGTGCAACCCTCTGTTAGGGTGGCCGCGAACACTCTAATGAACTCGGAGGCACCAGTTACTTCGGAGTTGGGAGGTGACAGCTCTGAAGGTAACCAGGTACAAGTATCAGCAGATACTGGTAGTGACTCTGCAGAATCTGACTGTGTGGTCCTGAATGCAGAGACTACGGATGACCGTGACCAGTTGCCGGAGCTAGAGACTGGTGAAATGCATAACACTGAACAGAGAGAAGTACCAGTTCCAGCTGTACGCAGAAGCAAGCGAGCAACTGTGGGTATTCACACAAATCCTTTTCATGCTCCCAGGTCTGCTTGTCATGCGGTGAATGTCAGCACTGATATGGTGTCTCAAGTATTGGCCAGTATTGGCACTGCGATGTTCGAGAAGGCATTACAAGGTGCCATGAATGCCAAAATTGGTGATTGAGTGAGTCATCGAGGACGCTGACTTATTGCAGGGAAGAATGTAACCGGGTGGTAAAGAACCTTAAAATTTGTTTCTCTCCTTGCATGTTAAAAACTGTTATTTTATTGAAAGTGAGAAGACACTTTTGATAGTAAAACGTTTTCCTTATACCAATAACTGAATAAACTTAAAGTAAATAGAACCCCTCAATGTGTTCCTGGTGGTAAATTTAAATCCCCGGTCACATTTACAGCCTATTAAAGTTTGACAGCCTCTGATTTGGGTGATATGTGTGTAGCTGACAAAAAAGTTTGTGATCCTTGGTGTAGATAATTGCTGTTTTGATATAATCTTCATTTTCTTTTGCCATACATTTCAGTTTGCATTAAATATTCATAAGGTGTAGTTGCATGCAAAGGACTCAAACTCTTGACACATTCATAAATGATTAAGCTGTACAGTTTCCACTTATTCTCGATGCAATCAGAAAAGATAGCCAAGCCATTTAAGAGCACTTGTTTATGTTTGCATTTCAGAGATTCAGAATATCTGGTAATTGACAATCATAGTCGACTAGTAAAAATCTGTAATCATGAAAATCTAACTCCCTACATTTACTTTTCATTTGAGACAAAGTTTTATGGTTTGCAGTTAGTTGCATGTCAGTCCGATTCTGATAACTTCAGAAACACACTCCTCTCACCAGTCAGTCTCTGCAGAAGGATGTTTAATTGCAGTTCTCACTTCTTGAGTCTGCCCTTATGACTTCAGTGTGGTCTCTCTATCTAGAGAAGTAGGGCTCTGATCCCCAATAGGAGGCAATTCCAATTACAGTCGATGACCTTTCTTATTTGTATCCTGTTCCCTGGTGTTGAAAGAAGATGATTTGTTGTGACATGATACTAATGATATTCTTCTGCTGACATTCCATGCTGGATGGATGTGATTATGCACTAGCGACTACGATTGTTATTCTCAATTTCAGTCTGACAGTATCAGCACCACGGACAGCAGCTGATAGCAGCAATTGGAGGAATGGACACATGGTCTGTTCATGATAGAGTGGCGGCTGAGGGTGGAGTGGGGTGCGAGAGAACTGATGGGGTCACACTGGGTGTCATCTGGTCACGACATCCATCAGTGGGTGGAGGGAGAATCAGACACACGAGTCCCTCAGCACTTGAAGATTCTTCACTTATATTGCTGTGTCACTTGTCCCACTCTGCAGGATATTGCTTTATCCAGCATGTCAGCTGTGATTTCCCAAACCGCACATTGAAAAAGTCCAGTTTCATGTCAAAAATGTGCCTGGAGTTTTGTGCAAATAACTGTACACCTTAATGTGCTTTGGATTTACAACCTGGTATGTTTAATTATTTCTCACTACTGTAGTAGTGAATAATATGCAAACTTATTATGGCAAAGTGTTTTTCTTTCGAGTTGGACAAAGTCAACAAGGTGTGCTTCAGAGGAGCACATTTCACCAATTTTTTATTAATTTTTTTGTTAACTGGCTGTTTTATTAAACCAATTTAAAGTAGTTTAGTCTTGCATCAGCTTGTTCAATTCCCACGCAGGGATGCAATAGCCATAAGGAACACCAGGACTTTTCCCAGTGGACTGATCAATTTATGGGCCAGTGACTGTAGTTAAATGCAGTCAAATGTATCCTCTGGGATTTGAAAAGTGGGCCTACTTGATTTTATTGCATGTAGCATTTTTGAAGAATATTTTGATTTACTGTTTAATTGTTCTGCCTTTTCATTGTAAAAATGACGTCCAGTGTAGTATAAATATAAATGAATACATCAGGCAATATTTTATATACATATATTGCTAAATATATCGGAAGGGTTATGTGTTACCCACTGGGGATTGTGATGAGCCAGTATTTGTCCTCAGCCAATTCATACTCAGCATTGTACCAATCAGACATAATTTTTCATTTGATTTAACAAATCAATTATTCATTAGATTAACAAATAATCACAGACCCCTCACCCAATAAACATACTGGGTGCCAGCATGTCTGGAAATGACACCAGGCCCCTGGTTACCATGGAAACCAGGACCCCTCAGCCAGATCAGATAAACTTTTATGACCTAATGGCATGTTGAGAGTTCTCCCTCTCACTACATTTTCCATAGTAAAGACACATAATGCACAGCAAAATGGACTCTTCTCTAATTAATTCATAGGAAAACCTTTCTTTGAATGAACACATATCCTTCAGGTCATTGTGTATGTTGTTACTGTTCTTGTATATTGTCTTTTGTATTGTATACTCTTTTATGCATGCTTATGATAGAACCACTCGTTCATGTAATCTTACCTATATGTAATCTTACCATGTTTAGTATCTATGAATTCGTCTTCTGATTATCTAAATGAGTGTATATTATATGTTGGTACATAGGCAATATATTAATGTTCTAAGAATCTTTACTATTTTATGCATCAACACCCAATCAAATTACATATGCAAAATACCATGCATGAAGACAAAGAGTCGTAAACTTTCCCTCCAAAAGTGAAAGCCACCATTGGCTCTGTGACCTCCCGGAGGTGTGAGCTCAATAAGTGACCCACCTCAGTTAGTCTGCGTTCTGTTAGATTCTGAGAAGATGAGGATGTGAGCTAGAACGCTTCTGCAACTCTTAAGCCTGCACCAGGCTTCGGCCTTGTCTTTACATTCACCAACGATCCTTGGATTTCAGCTGACGTCTCTCTTCGCTCTTCATCATCTTCATCTGGGAGAAAACTCTCCCGACCACCACAGAGTCAGAATAAAATCTTTTTGGATAAACTTCAAACCCGGAAAAAGGTGATCGCGACTCCTACACCACCAAACCTCTAAACCATCAAGACTTTCATCCGAGACTGCATCCAGACGCTCGTTCCAGGCCAAGGCAATGCAAGTATCGTACATTTAACTAAAGCTGTAGACACCGCTCTAAAACGGTGCTGATGGTTTCACTCAAGTGGTTAACTGACTAATTTTCCATAGCTTCATTCCCTGTTCTTCTAATGATCTCTTTCATCCACTTTGCTCCCCTTCTGTATGTACGCGTGAGTGTATGTACCTTTGACGCAGAGCCTTGCTAATCACGTCACTTCGCCTTTGGTTTCCCTTTAAAAGTCCCTTCAAATTAGTAGATTTACACTCGTCTTTTTGAAATCTCAGATTAATCCAAACTGTAATTAGACTTTGTTGTCGTCTGTTCGTGCTTCAAACAGGCCCTTAATCTCTTATCTCTGGCAGAGTGATTTTATATCACGTCTCGCCTGCATAAATACCCTGTCCCACAGATGTTTCCTCTGTCATCAATGAAAAGAGGCAATCTACCATTCTGTTAGCAATATACCACTTCCATGCAGTCAGCATCTGCTCTGCAATAAAGAGCAATTGCTCGCATTTCCCTGGCATGATAATGCACCTCGCCATCTGCACTAAAACCTTACGGTGAGTCTGCAGAAGTCTGCGTGCCGTAAAAAGGCTGGGTAAGAAATCAGTTGGATATATGCTTGTGAATGCATGAGCAGTACATACACCCACACAAGCTTGCCGAACAAAGCAATCTAAATAGCACGATGAAACGTGATCGCTATAGAACGCTGATGTTTTCTGACAGGCATGCACAAATATACAAACAAATGAATGTATTTACGCGCATACATTTGCAAAGGCCTGTGTACATTTTATTTTTCTCTTTGAATATTGCCGCTGCAGTTCAGTCATGTGTTTAAAGTGTCTTCCAGGCATTTTTCCGTGCAAACAATCACAGATCCATAATGAGGAAGAGTCGGGTCAGACAATCACATCCTCACTCGCCCAACAGTCAACATAAACACAGAGTGTCAAACCAAAGTACTAGTTGCTTCTGGCAGACCAAGCCATTGCTTCTGCTGATGCCATCTGTGGTCAGAAAAAAAAAAACTCCTGGTCTACAGACCAGTAGGTTAAACCTTTACCACTAAAAGCAGTGTCTTTTTAAACTCAATATTACAGCCAGACTCACTGACTGAGGGGAGTACATGTGTCTCTCAGATCAATAGGTCAAAAGCCACTATTAAGAGATGAACGCAGCCTGAGTTATGGATGAATGACAGAGGTCACACCTGCTTTGACGCAGAGCCTTGCTAATCACGTCACTTCGCCTTTGGTTTCCCTTTAAAAGTCCCTTCAAATTAGTAGATTTACACTCGTCTTTTTGAAATCTCAGATTAATCCAAACTGTAATTAGACTTTGTTGTCGTCTGTTCGTGCTTCAAACAGGCCCTTAATCTCTTATCTCTGGCAGAGTGATTTTATATCACGTCTCGCCTGCATAAATACCCTGTCCCACAGATGTTTCCTCTGTCATCAATGAAAAGAGGCAATCTACCATTCTGTTAGCAATATACCACTTCCATGCAGTCAGCATCTGCTCTGCAATAAAGAGCAATTGCTCGCATTTCCCTGGCATGATAATGCACCTCGCCATCTGCACTAAAACCTTACGGTGAGTCTGCAGAAGTCTGCGTGCCGTAAAAAGGCTGGGTAAGAAATCAGTTGGATATATGCTTGTGAATGCATGAGCAGTACATACACCCACACAAGCTTGCCGAACAAAGCAATCTAAATGGCACGATGAAACGTGATCGCTATGGAACGCTGATGTTTTCTGACAGGCATGCACAAATATACAAACAAATGAATGTATTTACGCGCATACATTTGCAAAGGCCTGTGTACATTTTATTTTTCTCTTTGAATATTGCCTCTGCAGTTCAGTCATGTGTTTAAAGTGTCTTCCAGGCATTTTTCCGTGCAAACAATCACAGATCCATAATGAGGAAGAGTCGGATCAGACAATCACATCCTCACTCGCCCAACAGTCAACATAAACACAGAGTGTCAAACCAAAGTACTAGTTGCTTCTGGCAGACCAAGCCATTGCTTCTGCTGATGCCATCTGTGGTCAGAAAAAAAAAAACTCCTGGTCTACAGACCAGTAGGTTAAACCTTTACCAACACACACACACACACACACACACACACACACACACACTGCACAAGGTGACCGTGATTTCACCAAGTGCAACATGTCAACATCCTAATCAGAATTTAGGGATAACTTTTCAAGAAATATCTGTTTTAGGCTTACAATCAGGGTTAGGTGGATCAACATCCTTGTTGATCCTGGAACAACATTCCTATCAACCAATCAGAATTGAGGGATAACTTTTCAAGAAATATCTGTTTTAGGCTTACAATCAGGGTTAGGTGCTTCTACACCCTTGTTAATCAGCTATCATTTCATGCTGTTTTTAGGAATACATTATGGGTAGGGTTAGGTTTAGGGGTAGGGATTGGGTTAAGTCTATATTTTTGGACAGTTATGTTGATCCAGGATCAACAAAAGATGTTGATCCTGGAACATGTCTTACTTGGCAAAATCACGGCGACCCACTACACAATCCTTCACCTCTCCCTTATACCAATCTAGATACAGCCTCACTTATCAAGTGCAACATTGTCAGGTGATGGGAAATGATTGGTCCCTCATCTCAGTTGCGCCTGTAGGGAATGCGATAACATGCCGTCAGAGATTAATTTTTTCTCGTAAGTCCTCTCACTCCATCTCCCTGACTTACACTGACGCTCATTAGCTGAATGTCAGAGCAATTCATATGGGCTTGAAAGTCAATAAGGTTAATCATCTTTACAGTAATTCCACCTAGAATTGAACATTTGTCTTTATTGTATTTATTTATTTATTTGATGTTTTTAACAGATCGTAGTGAAAATATATTTAAACATTATTTTATTATATTCAGTCTAGGTGCATTTTTTTTTTTTATTATATGGTATATAGTTTTCTAAGTAGTTTGTATGCATTATTCTGTATCTGGTAGATAGCCTACAGTCTGCATTGTGCAATGTTATTGTCTAATGCTAATGCACCCACAATACCTATATTACCTTTCTCTAATTATTCTTTTTATTGTATCTTTTGCATTTATTATTAGGGCTCTAGCTGAATTCATTGGAGAATAATAGAAACCAGCGTAATTAGTGAACAACAGTGCTTGCTGCTGCTAAGAGTGCAATTGTTCCAGACGCTGAACTTTGGCTGTGCTGAACAGTCTTTTTGTATAACCATTAATTGCATCCTGTACTTTCAAATGCATGCAGGGCTAATGCATCCATGCCCTGAACTGTGTGGCAAACAATTGAAAATAGCTAGTGTCCAAAGAAGCACCTGCTGAGTTGAACAGAACATATTTACAGTGTATAAATAATGTGCTCGACTCCAGTAATGTTCTAAAATGGGGCTTCTATATATATACAGTCCACAATTAAAATGTGGGATTCATAATGAAATAAAGCTGGAAATAAAGTTTTTGGATTTTGAGAAATATTAAAGGACAAAAAAATTAACTCTCAGGCCATCCAAGATGCTTTTGATTCTTCATCAAAACAGATTTGCAGTGAAAGGTGCCGTCAAAATGAGAGTCCAAACAGCTGATAAAAACATAACAATAATCCACAAGTAATCCACATGACTCCATCCATCAATAAATGACTTGTGAAGTGAAAAGCTGTGTGTGTGTTTGTAAGAAACAAATCCACCATTAAGATGTTTTTAGTCCATAATCCATAATAATGCTTCCTACAGTGAAAATGTCCATCCCCCATTGCACTCTCACATCAAAATCTAAAAACATATTTACTTAGAACTGTTTTAGATGGTTTTCACTTGTAAATTATGCTTGATTTGTGCATATTTCTGTCCTAGATATTATGGATAAATGATTTGTATTCTAGACATTTGAAGTAAAAAATTTAATGATGAAATTGTTTATTACAAACACACAGCTTTTCTTTTCACAAGACATTAAGTGATTGACTGGAGCCGTGTAGATTACTTGTACATTATTGTGATGTTTTTAGCAGCTGTTTGGACTCTGATGGCACCCATTTACTGCAAAGGATCCATTGGTGAGCAAGTGATGTAATGCTACATTTCTCCAAATCTTTTCTGATGAAGAAACAAACTCATCTACATCTTGGGTGACCGTATGATGAATACAATTTCAGCAAATGTTCATTTCTGGTTGAACTATTGTTTTTAAAAAATCATATTAAATGAGTGACTATTTAATATTCTGCATTGCTTTTTTATCCTTTGGAAAGAACCTCAAGATGTACTTTGCTGTCATTAAAGCAAAATGGGACTTTCCAAATACTGAAACATTCTGAAATTCATGTGCATTTTAAAATTCTAAAACAAAAGTATTGACGTGTAGTTTGAGGTCCGTGCATGTTGTGTTCATGCTTTTTTTAAATATTGGAGTCTATGCAGCTATAATAGTCCATTGCATGGAACTCGGGAAGAACTGATGACGGCATGGTTTGAGCTTTGGCTAAAGGGGAGTTTCCACCCACATGTAGACATCGCATAATCAAGTCGCTTGTTTATTTTAAAGCCCTGAACTTAAAACAAAAAATCAAACCAAAATCTTATTTATTCGCATTTTTCTGCTTTCAATGATAAATCAAAAAACAAATGAATGCAACATACCCGGACCAGGAGGTTCTAACAGTTACCTTTGCAAACCTCTGATTAAAGTGACATCAGACCATTGAATTAACCACAGCAGATGAATGTGGAATTGAAGTGATGTGGTTGAAAGGCTCAGTCAGATACTCCTCACCGCCTCTGAGACCGCTACATGCAGCAGCGTCGCAGTCAATTGCAGAGCAGTGTACCTCAGATGGCTTGCCCTGAGTGGGTAATGGAGATAAATTAACATCTGTCTCTCCCTAGAAGGCCCTCTGCTCATTCAAACAGAAAGGACTTACAATTTTCTCCTTTCGGTTCCCTTTCATAGCAAAGCAGCTAGTCAGTAATCCGCAACATCATCACAAGCCATCTGTAAGCCACAGATGTCAGTGCTTTTGTGACAATTCAGAGGTGAGGAGACGCACAGTTTTCATATCACAGGAGGAAACGGAGGGGCCTGCTTTTCGCACCACCAGCAGACTATAACCAAACATGCCTAGTAGTGGAACGTGATCATAATATGAAGTATGAGTTTCAGTAAAAAAGCGAAGAAAACACTATGTTTCTATGACACTTGTAAACTGACCCTATTTACTTGTCAGTCAGTGAATTATTGGTGTTCATTGGTGCACATTGCCTATAAATGTACAGTAAATCGGTCGTCATCACTTAATCACCCTTGTATCACTCTGAAAAGATGTATGTTGTGATAACGACCAGCTGACTGTACAATATGTCGTATTATTTTTACATTGTCTTATTACATGTAAACAAGAAATATCGATTTGAGTTGAAATTATTTTAAAATTTGACGTGTATGCTATCTTAAATGTTCTGCTATGAATTATAAATAAAATTAAATCCTATGTCCTCTCAGTTTTTTTTCAGCAAATGTTCATTTCTGGTTGAACTATTGTTTTTAAAAAATCATATTAAATGAGTGACTATTTAATATTCTGCATTGCTTTTTTATCCTTTGGAAAGAACCTCAAGATGTACTTTGCTGTCATTAAAGCAAAATGGGACTTTCCAAATACTGAAACATTCTGAAATTCATGTGCATTTTAAAATTCTAAAACAAAAGTATTGACGTGTAGTTTGAGGTCTGTGCATGTTGTGTTCATGCTTTTTTTAAATATTGGAGTCTATGCAGCTATAATAGTCCATTGCATGGAACTCGGGAAGAACTGATGACGGCATGGTTTGAGCTTTGGCTAAAGGGGAGTTTCCACCCACATGTAGACATCGCATAATCAAGTCGCTTGTTTATTTTAAAGCCCTGAACTTAAAACAAAAAATCAAACCAAAATCTTATTTATTCGCATTTTTCTGCTTTCAATGATAAATCAAAAAACAAATGAATGCAACATACCCGGACCAGGAGGTTCTAACAGTTACCTTTGCAAACCTCTGATTAAAGTGACATCAGACCATTGAATTAACCACAGCAGATGAATGTGGAATTGAAGTGATGTGGTTGAAAGGCTCAGTCAGATACTCCTCACCGCCTCTGAGACCGCTACATGCAGCAGCGTCGCAGTCAATTGCAGAGCAGTGTACCTCAGATGGCTTGCCCTGAGTGGGTAATGGAGATAAATTAACATCTGTCTCTCCCTAGAAGGCCCTCTGCTCATTCAAACAGAAAGGACTTACAATTTTCTCCTTTCGGTTCCCTTTCATAGCAAAGCAGCTAGTCAGTAATCCGCAACATCATCACAAGCCATCTGTAAGCCACAGATGTCAGTGCTTTTGTGACAATTCAGAGGTGAGGAGACGCACAGTTTTCATAGCTTTTCGCACCACCAGCAGACTATAACCAAACATGCCTAGTAGTGGAACGTGATCGTAATATGAAGTATGAGTTTCAGTAAAAAAGCGAAGAAAACACTATGTTTCTATGACACTTGTAAACTGACCCTATTTACTTGTCAGTCAGTGAATTATTGGTGTTCATTGGTGCACATTGCCTATAAATGTACAGTAAATCGGTCGTCATCACTTAATCACCCTTGTATCACTCTGAAAAGATGTATGTTGTGATAACGACCAGCTGACTGTACAATATGTCGTATTATTTTTACATTGTCTTATTACATGTAAACAAGAAATATCGATTTGAGTTGAAATTATTTTAAAATTTGACGTGTATACTATCTTAAATGTTCTGCTATGAATTATAAATAAAATTAAATCCTATGTCCTCTGAGTTTTTTATTTTTTATTTTTTGTTTAGTTTTAATTTTGTGGCTAATCAAATTATATTGGTCAAATATGGTCTTTATAATAAATGATCTTTTTACGTTGTAAACTATATATATATATATATATATATATATATATATGTATGTATATAAAAGCTAATACTAATTTTGATGGTCCTCCAAAACATATTATACTTACTATAAGTATGTTTGAAAGTACATGCCAACTTATTCTATTAATAACCCTAACCATAACCAGTCTACTAATAATATTAGAGAGTTAATTGATGTGTACAGTAGTTACAAAGTTTCTAATAGTCAATAGAATGTTTAAAGGGGACCATAAAAAAAGTAAACTCATGTAGTTTTGAGAAAAATATTAAAAACTTTTTTTTAAAACCTCTAATCACTAACATAACTTGATAAACTGAGCTCTGGTATCTGTATTGAGAAGTTTCAAACATAAGCTGAAAATAAACACCAATAAACATGCTCTACTTAACCTAAATTCCTTGATTTCTAAGGTAAAACAAAGGGAGGTTTTGAAACATCTGTCTACTGATGAGCCCTGGAAAAAAAAAATGATCAAATTTTACAGTGCTTGAACGCATACAGAGTAGGACGAAACCTGTCAAATGAAAGGGTGCGTCTTCAAAGTGATTGTAAGCTGGAAATGTTATTTAGAGGAACACACTTTGGTGAATAAGAGTGAATAAACGCAGCCAGTGTGAAATGGAGCTAATGCACACAGGGCCTAGAGCAGAGCAGAGACTTCTGTTTAATTAATGATGGAAACAGAGACTCCTACTTTTCAGACAGTTATACCGGTTGAGCCTAGGAGGACGAGAGATGGTATTTTTAAACAAGCATTTGCTCTCTATAGGTCATCTAGCCGAGAATACATTAATTTCTTCTGCTGCTTTAGGCCTCTAAATATGCATTACCTAAAAAAAAAACAAAAAAAAAAACCTGATGAACAAACAATTCTGTTGCTTGAAACATTATTATTATGGAGTTTTCTCCCTTTCAGTGCATTAGTTTGTTGACTGGCGTCACAGAACACTGTACCCAAGTACCCCAATATATACAAATTAGCCATGAGAGATGCAGAGATGTGGAAAGTGCAGCCCACCTCAGAATCACTTGTATCAATAAAAGGATAACAGCTCCCCCAAAGGCCAAACATTGATCCTGCCGCCCAGAGGAGCTGAGCATTTTGCACATCCTTCTCATACAGAACAAGTCATAATAAAGAGCCAGCGAAGTGTAACATCCCCCAAAAGCAATAATGCATGCAGTCGAATGTCTGGCGAGGAAAACAACAGTAGTTTGACTTAATCTGTCTGAACCCAGAGTTTTAGACCAACACTTTTGAGAAGACACAAGCATATTCAATATTTCAAACTGATTGGCTGCATGCACGAGCACAAGACGTCTTGACAACAAAGATCAATGTGCTTAATAAATGAATAAGCCTGCAAATTACAACAGAAAGGTTTATGGAAATGAGATTATGGATCTGCTTTTAAGCTTTCGGATCTGAGATGAGACATTTTGATTAGTGATGTGGCCTTTCTTGTGGCCTTAATGAAGGGTTCGTGTAGACGTTAGCTTTTGCTGACAGTTGTTTAATTTATTAAAGCATAATTCTGGGATATATTAGAGGATTGTGCTCAAAGCTTTATGATCTGGTCTTACAGAAAATCTACGCTGACGCTGTCAACAGGGAGCCGGTGGCAAACAGTGCCACTCTTTCACTCTGTTTCTGTCTGTTGGGTTTAATTTGGCATGAAGATCATACCAGTTCCTTTCGTAAAATCATGAAAGTGTCTGATCGTGCGACTTGGTTTAGGTGGATTAATGCAATGCAGTGTCAGTGCTAAACATGAGCTGTGAAGGTTACTCCAGAGAGCTGGATCTCAGAGTGTGTGTTTGCATTTTTGTTGCTCTATTAATGGTGTTTTAATTAGAGCATGATCGTGTTCCTCAAGCGGAGGAAAAAAACATCCTGATGCACAGATAGAACCCTCAAGGCCCGCGTCTGTGACTTATTCAGTGTCATTGCGGAGGGGTAGACTGTGCCTGACAAGAGAAAAGAGACAGACTTGACAGAGATGAATAAACATAACATGCTGATTTAATACAAAATGAAAGGTCTCGAAACAAGAGTCAGGGAGTACAAGTAGACAGAAAACTTGTTTGATCCATTTAGCCAGTCTAAGAAAGTGAAGACGCCAAATAAGTTTTAAAAGACTGAAATGCTTTCTCAAAACTATATTGAACCATATATAAATTATTAATTTATATAACATTATGTAAACTCTCTCATTCAAGATAGCATTAGTTCACACCTCAGTTCACATTCATTTGCGCAACGGCGCGTCCTGTAGAGATACAGCGAGCTTGCGGGATTGAGGCGTCAGGGTTTCTTTCTCTATCCATGTTTGGCTTTGTTCAAGAAAACCTGTCACTATCTGACACTCCGTGAGCAAACAGCATCACTTTACGGACGGAAGAAGAGGAAGGCAGGAGTGGGCTGTTTCTCTTCTCGCAAACATCCAGAGTAAGTCGGTCTGATTTCTGCTGAACATGCTGCTTATCAATGCAATTACAGCTGCTCTGAGAGTTGCATGTGTCCCACCTGAAGCAAGGTGTGCGGTGATGATACACTGTTAAAACCCTGCAAGTGCCGATTTATATCATACTGCATCTCTGCATCGGCATACATGATACTAGGGTTGCGCAGCTGGTACTTAAACGATCAGAAATGGTGGCATGCCTGCACTGTGAACATGCATAGATATTCACCCAGATGTTTGGATTTCCACAATCATGAAAAATCTGAGAAAAATAGAAAAATAAATGATTTGTGACACATCCATAGGTCTTTGAAATTAATTCAAAATTTTATTCAAAATTATTCATTATTCAAATTCATTTTTTTAAAGAGAATATACATTGTGAGAGCAGTTTCTACATTAGTATCATGTAATTATAAAATTAATGGAAATCATTAGTCAAAAGGTGTTTGGAAACCCTAAATAAGTTCACAAACGGGTTTAGGTTGTAGGATGTGTAGGAGAACTTTTTAACATTGGATTTTCTTTCTGTGCAGCAGTTTTGTTGTGTTGTTACTGTACTCTGGGTGTGCTTATAATTGTCAGATGACTGATGATAATGACCTTATTAGTGATTTGTTCACTCTTGGGAGGAATAGATGAGCTGTCATTGGTTTGGTTTTTGTTAGATTTATTGTCCGTAAAGTTGTCACAGATCAGTCAAATGAAAGGATAGTGTAACTCTGAAAATTTCTACTGTTTCCTTTCGGCCCTGCAATATCTTTGTCTCTCTTCGAAGTTGGCTAAAAATACTTTGAGTGTAAATGGACGGGATACGTTTATGTTAGAAGAGTAACTTAGTTTAAGATAGGTAGAATAAACATAAAAGAAATCAGACAAACATGGAATGATGTGGCAGGGTGTTAAACACCCCGGTGTGGCCGCATGTGGTGTTCGCCACAGCTCCTGTGCATGACCCGTTTGAGTAGTTACTTAGCAACACCTTAGACACTCTCCAACTGGGTCAGACCTTCATTCAGGAGACTTAACACCGCAGACACACACTTGCTCACATGACCCGTTCATGTGGAGTCTTCAAAGAGGCTTTTACAGAAACTTCATGTCAGGGTTTCCGTTATTTCTCACATCTCCATGTCTTGTTTTCCATGCCAGTACTTTAAAGCAAATGGAAGTCGCTCTTTTCTAAGGAGACAAAAGTAACTCGCAGTGCAAAACTAATTAAAGATGCGGCATGTGCCATAATGGCACAGACCCTGTTAAGAGCATGGAAAAAAAAAAGTTGTTTTGAAGAAGCTGCGTTTTTACTTGGATCAATATTTCTATCTTTCCCTAAATGCAATATTTTACGCTTCTTAAAACTTTGCTTATCTTTGAAACTGGTTTAAATTGGATAAATCTCCCAAAGAAGGAATTAATGTCCAAGGCATATTTCATTTTTAAAAAGGGGAGAAAATGTACAGTAAATTAAGGCCACACACACACACACACACACATATATATGAATGCTGTGAACTCCATTACTGCATGTGCTGCGAGTTTAGCGCACGTTTGGGAATGCAATAGCCACCGGTTAGGCTTTATTTTCGCAGCAGATGATTACAGCATTTCACTATATTTGTAGTGAGATGGATTTTTGTGAGCCTGTTTTCACTGAAGCTGGAGTTTTCCTTCAAAATAAAAGCTATACTGCCGTTTCCATCAAAATGAAACTTAAAAGTGCGGTATGCATTGCTGACAGCTAGCGTTTTAAATGCAGTCCAAATTCAAAATATCTCTTTCAAGTGTAGAAATTAGGAAAGAAGTATTGTAATTTCCCTACTGTAGTGTAAAGCAAAAATAATATATCTAAGAAATATTCATTTTCATTTATTTGACAGTGCAATTGTTTTACAATATATGGCTATTACTGTAATTGTTGTTATTATTATTATATTCTAATTTGCTTGGCTTCCCAAAACACCAGTTTGAATGTAATTTAGACTGAGACAGTATATCACAAATAAAAAGAGAGTTGAGTTCCCTTTAAAGTTCAGGTACAAGTCAATTCACTTACTTTTTTCTGAATTAAGTTTTCTTAGTTAAGATCATGGGTTGGAGCTCTTAATTTTGAACTCTCAGAGTACATTAGATAGAATAATTTAACTTTAAAATATAAAAAAAAGAATAAAAAAAGTAATTTTGTACATCGCAATAAATAGTGCATCGTGGACTTCACATCGCGATATTATCGTATCGTGAGATTTTAATATTGTTTTATCTCTAATATATATATATATATATATATATATATATATATATATATATATATACAGTAACATTGTACAATAATAATTTCCTGTGTTCCTGTTAGGACATGTTGATACTTCTTTTAAATAAATTCATAAATTCAGTTCAACAAATACTACAGTACCTCAAGATATACTCACAATTGTACTTACTGTACTTACAAATATACATTTCAAGCAATGTTTTATTTTTTTCCACATTACAGTTAATATTTCAGGCTACTGATAATTATGTTTAATTGTCATGAAAATATTAATGCAGTGTAGTATCTGTGAAACGTTATAGTATTATAGGTTATTATTGTTAAACAGTGAAAATGTTATAGTAAACAATTATAGTATAATGTAACAAATGATCTGAATAAAAAATAAATAAATCTGGAATTCTATTGATGAATTATAAAAATGTAAAGGCTTTACTGTCACTTTTGATCAATGTAATGCACCCGAATTAAAAAAAAATCCTACTGAAACAAGTTATTCAATATTAATTGTTTATTTATTAAACTGTTTCATGAAATAAATAGCACACTCGCAATCATGGCATTGTTCTGAATATCAGCTTGACTGTGATTACTGCACTCTTGCTTGTGTGATTAGAGTTAGGGTTAGTGCAAACCCTGTCTGCACTATAAATGAGTTAGCATTTATGAAGTGTCATACGTAAAATGGAGAAATAAAGAGTTTGAGCAGTTTTTTTATCCAAACGGTCTCAAAGCTGATGCAGCTAATGCCCATTACTAATTGCGCTGTAGTGTTAACTCCCACATTCATCCTACTTCTGTGTATTTCAGCCAAACACATAACAGCCACACAATTTGGTAACAAACAGGCGCAGATGATTGCATGTACTGCATAATAATAAGCTGAAGAAAAACTGTTTACTTATGCACTGGATGACTGCAAATAAAAACTTGAGTTTTAACTGTGAAATATCTGTAAATATATTCAATGGAGTACTTCTGCCATCATTAGTATGTGTTTTGCTGAAAAGAAAAAAAAAAAGACTTTCCTTTTGGTCTGTGCTGTAATAAGGGATACAGTTCTTGTACTTGCCTAGGTTCACTCTCTATTTGACACGGAAGCACATGCATACAAAACACACTGGATGCATACTACTGTAATTGCGCTAAGGCAATATATGCTTTTTGCGCAATTAAACGTGAGGTCAGATGTGCCCATCTCCTCTGGGGTTCAGAGCCGCTACTGAACACCGTGCACTTTGATGTAAATTACTCTAAAATGGTATTCGACTCATTTCAGCCTGTATCTCTGAGAGGGTTTATAGAGAGGCTGCATAGCTATTAGTATGAGAAAATGTGTCTTTCTGGCCTGGACTCCGTCTTGGTAGGTTGAGTGGTGTGCATGGGCGTCACTTCTTATTAAAATGTGGTGGGGACAGTGTTGAAGCTGTTTGGAAGCTGTTCTGGTTGTGATGTTGTTACATGAATTTAGTAGCTCATGAATATTAAAGGAATAGTCCCTCCAACGAATAACAATTCGCTGAAAATGTTCTCACTCTCAGGCCATCTAAGATGAGTAGATGAGTTTGTTTCTTCATCGGAACAGATTTGGAGAAATCCAATGGATCCTCTGCAGTGAATGGGTGCCGTCAGAATGAGAGTCCAAGCAGATCAAAACAATTCTAAACCGAATATGCCGGTGAATTTTGATGTCAGAGGACAACAGGGGATGGACTTTTTAACTGAAGAAAGTGTTGTAATAGATTATGGTCGGTTTAAAGTTAAAACACCTTAAATTATTTGGTTCTCACAAAGGTTAATAGGATGTTCATTTATGGACTAGAGTCATGTGGATTACTTGTGGATTATTGTAATGTTCCTTATCAGCTGTTTGGACTCTCGTGCTGATGGCACCCATTCACTGCATGAGCAAATTATGTAATGGTACATTTCTCCAAATCTGTTGCGATTAAGAAATAAACTTTCCTACATTTTGGATGGCCTGAGGGTAAATTTTCATCAAACGTTATATTTTTTGGTGAAATACATGCCTTTAATTTGCCCATACTTAAATATTTTAATATGATAATTTACCGTTTAAATAAATAAATAATCTATGTGAAATCAGATCAGGCCTGTGATTCAGTACAAATCTGAATTGTAAACTGGAAACAATTGATAATATCACGATCGCTAAATGTACAAAATCATTGTACACTGAGTGGCTTGTTTCACAATAAAACTCAGTTGTCAGATATTCAAGTGCTCCAACTGAATTTATGATACATTTTATTTTGAGATTTGCAAATCATTGTATATGTCAGCTTGAGGATATCAAGATGATTCATTGGTTGTTTGGGGACAAAAGGGATTCTACATCTAAGCCGTCTTAATATGTTTTTGTTTTAATAAACTAAAACTGTCAGTGGATGTACAGTATATCACGAGTGGGGATTAAAATGACAGATTCAAGTGCCGGATTGCCACTCATTTTAATATCCACTAACAAAATGAAAACTCCTGTTCATCAGTTGGGTATGCTTCTGTATTAGAAACATCCCTGCCGTGAGCTATTAAAAAAAAAAGAGACCAAATCGGCCATGACAAAGAGTAGTGGAGACATGTCCCTACCCTGAATGACGCCTGTGGTGATAGGCTATACTGTTTTCTATATTTAAAAAATGTAATTTTGAACATATCCCTACAGACAAAGTCTATTAAAGTAAGTTTATTAATGTAATATCAGCTCACTGTATATGCCTTAAAGTTCATACAGCAGTTTAATTTAGATTTTAATTTTCATCACAGTTTGACATGGTTTGATGTCTCCATCTACAATTTTTTTAATCCAGATTTACAGTATATAAAACATAATGGATTGTACCAAAATATAATACAATTCAAATTGTGTGTAGTCACACGGGTGAGTCAGAGCTAGCTTTGTCAAAAGCCCTTACACTTTGGCACAAAGTTGATACTAAAAAAAAAAAAAAAAACAGTAATATACCAGTGTTACAATGCCAAATATCATAAAAGTTGTTACCCAGCAGCTTTCCAGTGCTCATATGTGTATACGGGTGAGTGCTTTGTGAATAGTACTTGTACCTTGTGGTGACGTGGCTCTGCATGTGACAAATGGTCAACTCCACTTATTATATAAGAAATATATTATAATAAAACATTATAATGCGTTGAAATATACTACTATATACTATACTACTACTTCATGTATAATATATATTTTTTATAATTTATTAATAAATTATTATTATAAATGTATATTTTATAATTAAATAATATAGAAATGCTATATTTACTTGTGTTTTAAATGTGTCTAATGGAGTCTCTTATGCTCACATGCTGAGCTGATGTGCTTACAAAATATAGTAAAAACACAAATATTTTAAAAAATGTTTTACAATTTAAAATATTTTTTTTTCTGTTGTAACATTTGAAAAAGCAATTTACTCCTGTGATGCAATGCTGAATTTTCAGCATCATTAATCCAGTCTTCAGTGTCACATGATCCTTCAGAATCATACATAATACTGATTCGCTGCTCAAGAAACATTTCTGCTGCAACCACAATATACAGGTGCATCTCAATAAATTAGAATGTCATGGAAAAGTTCATTTATTTCAGTAATTCAACTCAAATTGTGAAACTCGTGTATTAAATAAATGCAATGCACACAGACTGAAGTAGTTTAGGTCTTTGGTTCTTTTAATTGTGATGATTCTGGCTCACATTTAACAAAAACCCACCAATTCACTATCTCAACAAATTAGAATATGGTGACATGCCAATCAGCTAATCAACTCAAAACACCTGCAAAGATTTCCTGAGCCTTCAAAATGGTCTCTCAGTTTGGTTCACTAGGTTACACAATCATGGGGAAGACTGCTGATCTGACAGTTGTCCAGAAGACAATCATTGACACCCTTCACAAGGAGGGTCAGCCACAGACATTCATTGCCAAAGAAGCTGGCTGTTCACAAAGTGCTGTATCCAAGCATGTTAACAGAAAGTTAAAAGTTAAAGTCTCAAACCCAAAGAGATATTCTTTATAAAAGTTAAGACTCGTCCACGCCCTCCTAAAACGCCTCGTTTAAACACGCCCCCACATGTCTACGTCACTGTGTGGGAAGATTTGCATAACACCGCCCAAATGTAAACACAGAGAAAGGAGGCGTAACTTTGATTCTTGCTGTAGTATTGTTGCCGCCATGTCGTGGAGACGCTGTGTGTTTCGTTGTGAAAGCGAAACTACTTTGTTTGGTCTTCCAAAAGAGAACACAACTAGAAATCAGTGGTTAAGTTGTATTTACAACACTGTTCCAGAACAGTTCAAACTAAATATTCAGATGTGTGCAACACATTTTACGGAGGACGAGGACTATTTGCTGGGAGAGTAGCCTACAATGCCGGTGTTCCAGTGAATTCCCCTGTTTCCCCTTCGGTGCGCATGCTGACCCTATACAGTCTATGATGCTGACAAATAATGCTGACTCACAGCCTGTAAGTACGTTTTCATATTTAAAGGTTTTGCCACTGACGATTCAAACGCGAGTTTTGAGGAGTGTAGAGTAGCGCTTGTTGTTTGTCGTTTCTCCGATCACAAATGCAAACATGGTTTTATGTTTAGGCGGCGCGATGCAATGCAACGCATAAAAAGACAGTATAAATCATTATAATCAGTAATTATGTCCCCAATGGATGCAACAAATGCCTCGTTTATAATGGGTTTTATTGGTTTTGTCTCGTCGCGCCAGGACACGGCATCACAGTATGGTAAGGGGCGTAACATTTCCGTCACACGCTTGAGGAATTCGGCCAATCACAATGCACTAAATAGCTGGCCAATCAGTGCACACCTCACTTTTCAGAACAATGAGCTTTGCAAAAATCGATGCGTTTCAGAAAAGCGGGGCATAGAGGAGAAACAATAATGTACAGTATGTAGAAAATAATGTGTTTTTTGAACCTTAAACCACATAAAAACATTTCATTACACCAAATACACAAAATAAAGTAATTTTTTAGCAACGTCATATGACCCCTTTAACATATTATGACAGTGTATCGTGTCATTACTGTTATAAAATTACTCATACAGTGACATATGTTTTTGGTCATACCGCCCACCCAACCTAAAGGTTACTGACATGAACCAGTGGTCCAGAGATCAGGGCTAATTGAAAGTGACAGATGCACTGTGAGGCTTGAGGAAACTGTGTCAACACGCAGAGGGAAA
This sequence comes from Sinocyclocheilus grahami, assembly GCF_001515645.1. Lineage (NCBI taxonomy): Eukaryota > Metazoa > Chordata > Actinopteri > Cypriniformes > Cyprinidae > Sinocyclocheilus > Sinocyclocheilus grahami. The sequence continues at coordinate 399,588 of NW_015506116.1, read as the reverse complement.
ACCAGCAACGTTTTCCTGAGATAAGATAATAGGACTTGGAGGGCTTTTCACTGACTGAGAAATGCAACTAATAAAATGAAAACGGACAAGAATGTCTGCAGGATTTCTTGCAGCAGGAGCCTTAAGTAAAGATCTTAAAAGTAATATTCCGGGCAGTTGCTTATGCTGTTGTTTATAATCCACGCATTAGGTGTATATTCTGATTCATGAAATCATTTAATATCTGTTCATGCCTTTGAGAGATCATCTAGCCTCGGTGATATGTCATTTAAAACGTGTTCTTAGTTTTACAGTGCTGGTAATATATTTGAATATATTGTGAGATGTGAAAGAACTGAAGAGTCTTATAATGGCTGAGAGTAGATTAAGTCTGTCGGTGTTGCAGTAGGTTTTAGTCTAGTATGTGCCTGGTTAGTAGACTTGATTTTATTTGTCTAGACAGACAGCATTGTAGTATTTGTGAGTGTGCACCTAAATGCAAACAAAGTAATCTTTTAGTAGATGTATGCAATTAAAATACAGTCTTTCTCTTGCTGGGAAATGGAACAACAATATTGATGACTCATCTTAAACGCATTAAAATGCTTAGCCAATAGACCATTCAGTAGAATGATACAGTACAGAGTTATACATTCAACCAGATGCTTCAACAGTCAGAAGACGGTAGCTCAGAGCTACAAACTCCCGAGCAAATAATTAGACGGCTTGTCATTCAGACACATCAACTCTTTCCTGATGATGACCACAGGCCTCTTCATCAGAGCTGTCACTCTCAGTTCTTGACACAAATATATATGACCTTATTTCAAAAGCTTTTTCCCTATCTCATTCTTGTTGGTCTACACGCCTTGGTGATTGCATCTATAATTGAATTCTGAATCTTTATTTATTTTATTAAAAAAATTTTATCACAAAAGGGATAGCACAAAAAAGACTGAAATTATGTTTGTTTACTTATTTTATGTGGGGGGTTTTATTGTCTTCACTAGGGATGTAACGATTAACTGCGAGCCGGTTGAAAATTGATTCAAATATGTGACGATTCAAATCGGTTGAGATGCTAAACAAATCGCGATTCATTTAGGTGTAGTTTATATGAATGCATGTCTGAGGGGAACTTACTGTATTTAGAAAAGTTTAGATGGTATTTTTTCTTTTCATCTTGCCTCTGTATAATGCATATTAAAGTTCATAAGTTCAGGCTGCTTTGTTTACAGCGGAAACCAATTAAATGCTTTAAGCGCCACCTACTGGCAGAGAGTGAATCTGTGTCTCATTCAGCTCTGCTGTTTTATGGGGATATTTTTATTTATAGTTTCACAAAACTGGTCAAACCATTCTGTTTTTGCTTCAAATTTCGAAATTATAGAATCTAGTTTAGTTTAAAAACTGCTCATGTTGCATGTATGCAGCATCTTTGTTTGGATCAAGATTAAAATGCAGTGGTTGCTTCTAATTTTAAAATTGTATTTATTATAGTGTTATATATCGGTTTCACAAAGAAGTGTGCAGCATTTTGTCCAAGTAATAATAAAAGGACACATTTAATTTATAATTTGTCTTAAAACTCATTTTGTAAAAAACAAAAAACAAAACGTGAATCGAATCGAATCGTGAAATCAAAATCGTGAATCGAATCAAATTGTGAGTTGAGTGAATCGTTACATCCCTTGTCTTCACTGAGTAAATTTTTGGATTATGGTTTGGCTTAGCAGCCTACATGTGCTGTGTGCCTGTGTTGGAAGACATCTTGACCTCAGTCTTGCTTGCTCGTTTTGAAGATGCTCATTATATGATAAAAAATGGAGAAGAACTTAGATTTAGAGTTCTCTGACTCAAGTCTTTGACTGAGAATCAATCATTTTAGATTTTCATGGCATATCTGATGATAAATGAATGTTTCCATGCCTACATATGTGGTCATCATGGGTGTAGTATAGATGGGAAAGGGTAGATGTGTATATTATTTCCGGTTGGTGGCTGGTTCAATTTAAGTGTATTCTGTGCTTTTAACTGGTAGGTTACTAGACTTGATAGTCTTTCTGTTGTAGATAGCTGTGAAAACAGCGATTCTCAACCTTGTTCATGGTCCAGATTGAGAAACACTAATCTAACACTCTACACAGGTGTTAGTGATTCCTCAAAGTGCATGATTTTATTTTGTCCTGCTTTTTATTGCCATAAAATTGGATGCCACTTAGCCAATGGTCAAAAAGCCCCTTTCTTTACACATGGTTTCTTAATCTGCTAGAATTGTTGGTTTGCTTTTTCCATAAAGCATTTGGTGAATAATACATTGAGAAATAAAGCCAAATTGTGTTAATGTTTAAGTCTTAATTGCAGTTCAAGTCATAAATTCTGTGTAGAATTTAGTTCATTGTGTTTTTTATGTTCATTTATTGGTTGAGTTCTTGACACTTGACTAAGGCAGAGTAAACCACAAGACTACTTGTGAAAGTAAAAATTCTTGCATTTCATATAAAACATCTATAACGTCTTCTACAAATGATTTAACAAAGATTACTGAAATATGAAGAGAGTCAACAGATGTTATTAAGTGTTCTGAACCAGAAGGAAGCTCCCAGTGCTCCCTGAGAGCACATTTTATATGATTGTTTTAGAGTAAGGCTTTAAAGTATAGAACAAAGAGGATTTTTGACTTGCCTGGAAAGTAGGCTAACTTTTAAACACACATCTAAACTGCAAACTCTTAAGTATAAGAGGCACTCTAAGGTCTAAACTAACCTCTCTAACCATTCACATGGGAAACTGCATTGAAAAGTCACTCCATCTTCTGTCGCAAACAGTTATTTCCAGGCAGAAGATGCCACGGAGGGGAGGTGAACCTGGTCGCTTGCCCAGTATGCAGTTCACTTTCTGACCTAATGATATTTGGCTCAGACTGGTACATCTGCAGTATCAGAGACTCGTGTCTTCAGCATATGTTGGCTTATTGTATGGACAATCCCAAAGAGGATTCTGTTTTGGGCTTGTTGATTCATGTTTGATTTCTTATCGGATAAAATGATCCAACTCAGTTGAGCACATATGTTATTTATTCACATTTTTAGAATTTATGTTACATTCATTTTTGTTATTCTATATGATATCCCAAAATGCCCATAAAAAGGTGGATGGAAACACCTGTTGAAACATCTGTATCAAAATATGTAATGTAGTTAATAGTAAATGTTTCTAATTTTAAAATCAAGGTAAATGCTTTTTGCATCATATTTTACTCATATAATCTGATGCGATTTGAGTGAAACTGCATATTTATTGAGAAAAATGTAGGGCAGGCCTTAATTGTATTTGTCAAGAATTAATTGGATTGTGAAAAATGGTATACCAGAATGAAGGCAGGTGGTTTGAAGGGAGGGATTAAAATATGGGATTCGGAATCATTCAAACAGGAGGTCAAAGTTTATCTAATCGCCAGTTAACCCCTGCTTGTAGATGACTTAATTTCCCCATTATGCCAGCAAAGAAAAGCTGTTTCTCCATTTATGCTGTGAAAACAGTGCTTCTCAACCTTGTTTGTGTACCAGAATTGAGAAACACTAATCTGACACACTTGCATATGCTCAAAGTGCATGATTTTATTTTGTTCTGCTTTTCATTGCCCCAAAATTGGATGTCACTAAGCCAATGGTTAAACATACAAAAATCATCCATTTCTTTTCTGAAATGATGCCTTTGGCTACATAGATGTGATGGTTTCTCGATCTGCTAGAATTTTTAGTTTGATGAATGAGATACTGAGAGCTTAAAGTTTATCTGATTGGCTCTGGAGTTTAAAACGTACTAGGGTTGGGCGATGTCTACCAAATTGGCATCAGACGATGTCTACAGTGAAACATTGTGATGGACGATGACATCGGAGGGCGGGGTTAGGGGGTGTGCATGAAGCGTGAATCCGTATGCAGAAAGGCACGGAAAACAAATAACGCATTCTACGGAGCCATTAAAGGGACATGGTAAGCCGCTTGCTAGTGGTAAACTGTTACGTTACAGTACATGAAAGTTTACTTACCACATACACAGAGTAAGGAGAGATGACTGATAGGACAATGGCGAATGATTTGCAGATACTGAGTACCACTAACATGTATCTAATCTTGTAAAATGTGTGGTAGGTACTGCCGCTCTGTAGTATAGACTCCGTGTGATCGCGAATCTTGAAGGTGAAAGTGAAAGTAAAATGAGAGCGCGCATTGGAAGCAGTTTCAGTGCCCTGCATATTAGTAGCGGCTCCCTGATGGCGGCAATTTAAATACAGTATAATTACCGAACTATATAATTGCGAGAGAAAGTATTCAAATATTTTTTATCCTCCCATCTCGTAGGCTATTTATTCCCTTTAGGGGTTCCGTAGTACACTTAATTTCCTTTCCGAACATGGAATTGGGATGCGGCGGATTGTGGGGGGTTTGGGGGGACAGATCACAATGCCAGCTCAACATTGTGATGTCTGTCAGTCATCGGCGATGGATGATGGCATCGTCTATCGGCCCAACCCTAATATGTACTGTACCTATATTTACAAATCGCTGCAGTTTACAGTTGAAACGAACACTAGATGCAGTAAAACTTTTCTTTTCACATAAATTATGATTCACAGGGCCAGAGTTTCAATTAAGAAAGCATAATTTTTACATGATTCCTTGCACAATATTATGTTATGACCTCAAAACTATTTTGTCATGCTGTGGAATTTGAAAACCGATACTTTTGAATGTTAGTCACATTTACAGCTTCATATGTATAGGTTTTTTAATGCCGTAGCTTTGCTTGGTAGTTTACTTTGAAACTGCTGTGAAATGTGCAATAAGGTACGTAATATCAGTGTTGCAGAAACATTGTCACAAACGCGTATTTCCAATTAGCCTGGGTTGAAAGTAACAGTGTTCAGTAGATGTTTCACCAATGACATTTCTTTTTTCTAATGTTGAGTGGTCAGTTACATGAAATTCCTGTCAAAAAAGTATGACATGAATAAAAAAAAAGTGACTGACTGAAAAAAATGTTTCCATGGATCAAAGTTGTCAACTTCCTGGTTGCATACTTTGGGTTGAACATTAAGCTTTCTAAAAGTATTGAAAGTACTCACATCCAAAAGGATATTCATTACAATAAAGGTCATGAAGACAAACTTTTATTGGAGTAACGTATACAGAAAGTAGATAGGGTCAAGTTTACACTCCCACTGTTAACTTTTCAATGCTGAAAATGTTCAATACTCAGCTCTGTACTGCATTTGAGCAAATGTGTCTCACTCAACATGATTGATTCACCCAATTTCCCCCTTTCCGTGGTGGCATTCAGGTTACCATGTTCCCATTACGCATATCATTCACAAATAGCCTCAGGCAGTCGCCTGTGCAGGGTTACAATGCCAGGAAGAACACGTACAAAAGATATTCACAAGATACTTTAGATTTAATTGTATCTCTTTTCAGTGAAGCAATGTCATGAAGGGCAGGAAGATTCGGATAGATCCCAAACAAGACACTCAATCACACCTCGGAAAAAAGGTGGATAAAAGCTCACTGATGCATTGAGATCTAGACTCCATCCGTTTTGACTGGATCGGGTCAGTCTTGCACTAAAATTCATGGCACGATGAGAAAAATGAATACTCTCAGTATGATTTCAAATTATTTGCCGCTTGGCGGCACCTTAAAGCGACTCCGGGTAATAACGCAGGGGTTTAGCTATTTGACTGTTGGCCCAAGTAATTTGGTTTGCATAAAATATTAAAAGCACATTTGCAAAATGCTATGTGAACGTGTCTCCCTTGTTTTGCATTTAAAGTGAAACTCTTCAACCTCAACAGATGTAGACCTAATTGAAGCCCTTTGTTTACGGAGGCCTCCAAGTCTAATCAGTTTAAATTATTCTTAACTGGTCATACTGGGAGATGTCAGCAAGGGGTCCATTACGGCGCGGAGGCAGTCATCTGTTTCATGGTAAACAGTTCAGTTTTACACCACAGCCCTGCTTTAAAGGGAAGCACAAAAAGCTTTGTGTGAACACCTGGAATGGGAGCAAATTTTGGATCCCAGATAAATCTGAGATTTGGTGTAGATTTAGGAGCGTGAGCTGACGAGAAGTGTCTGGAGGGCGGAGAGATAAGAGAGCTTAGAGACACTTTCAATGAGATACTAAAGAGATCGCAATCATAGGAAAGAATGTATCACTGCTGGATTGTAAACTCTAGCGGTAGGCCTACTGTTTTTCTTCAGCAATACAGGCTGTGTTTTGATGGGACGGTTTGAGGTGAGACAGGAAACAATTGGAGAGGAGAATAGGACTGGGAAATATCCACAAATCAAGACACAAACTCTGCATCATTATGGCATATATTGGTATGTGGAAAGGTTATGGCTCCAAATTTAATGTAACCAGTAACTCAATATGACATACTGTACTGTTGTGGAATTGAAAATTCCTTTGAATATGTTTGGAAAACTCACAGGCCGCTAGTTGGATAGGTGCATTTGTATTTTAGGTGCATTTTATATATACATTTATGCATTTTGGTAGATGCTTTTATCCAAAGCTATTTAAATTTATTCAAGTTATACATTTTATCAGTTCATGCTTTTCCTGAAAATCAAACCTTGACATTGATAGTGCCATGCTGTACTGTTTGAAGTGATTTATTTACTTGCATATGTTTTATATAATTGACAGACAAAGGAGGAATACAACAAAGTGATTAATCCAAAAGAGACCATAACATCTTGTCAGTTGTTGAAAACATGACTTTATAAATGAGCTACAATAATAGTTTTAAAAATTACTTCATGAATAATGGTTCAATAAAAAATGTGAATTTTTTTAATGATGCTACGCAATAGCCAAATAATTCATTTTAATTATGTGTATTATAATATTAATTACATTAATCCTTATTATTTAAAATAAACAAATAATTCAAATGTATACACCTTTTCACTCAACCTCTTTTGAGTACCTGAAAGCGTTTGATCCATTCCTGTAAGTTTTTGTGAATTGTCTGTTTAATTAATCTGCAAATAATAATTTATAAGATTTTAATTTGTTTTAAATGATTGTAGTATTATATGTAGGTAGTATTATAGCTGTTTAGTACTGTTGTATATGATGAAAATTCCAATGATGATAAATATTACATTAATTAATGGGATTTGTTAGTGAAAAACAGTGGAAAGCATGCCTTTTAATAATTTTTGTTTTTTTATATATAGTTTTATTTTTTGACTACAGTGGCTAATTAGTTGAAATTGTGCTTCTTCTGATTAAAAATAAATAAATAAAATAATAAAAAAACAGAGTACATATTTTTAGCTATATTGACCAGCCCTTGTTAGCACACAGTTTAATCGTATTCCTGCAATGTAATTTTGTCCCATATTCATCCATGATTCTTGGCTCCCTCCAAACACGATTGCTCACTTCAACTCTTGGCGTAAGTGCGGTGTTTGGGTGGGGATACCGGTGCTGTGCTGTCACATGCATGCGATGCCAACGATGATAATGGTGCCTGCGGACCCTCCGGCTGTGAAAGGGCTCCTCCACTTTCTCTCGCTCTGTCTTGATTCCATGTGACAGAGAAGCGACCTTATCTGGACAGGCTCTGTTAAAGAGTCTCTCGCTTTGATGTGTTATTTTTGAACGGTCTAACAAGCGCGTGGCAGGTGCGGATCTGAAAGCTGGAGGGACAGTAATGAGAGGCTCTCTGGTGCAGGAGGAAGTCAAATAGCAGGCTGTGAGGCAGGGCAGGGCTGGATCTCTGTCAGTGAGATGTGAGGCTAAGACAAAGACACTGATGTTGGGAAAGTGAATATTTATGCCTGCTGTTTCAGACTTCACATCAAGTCAATGTGAGGCACTCGCAACCCATTTTACTTTCATACTGTGACATTTTTCAGTGAGATGTAGGAGGAATTTTATCATTTTGATATGCTTGCACATTTTTTTTTTATTTAATTTCGGTTTTATTTATTTTAGTTTTAATTTATTTTCAGTTTGTAATTTAAGTGCTTCAAATTTGTATTAAAAACTAAACTAGAAATGTTGCCTTAAATTATTTTATTTTTTTAACTTAAGTTAATTTTATTAACTTAGTTAATGATAATAATGCTGGATTGGATCATGAAAAGTGGTTGTAGCATAGCAGAATGGCTCCATTTTTATTTCAGGCTGACTTTAATAATTCCAGAATATTAAAAATTAGAGTTTGACAATTATAATTATTGTAGGGTTGGGGCGATGTCTACAAAATTGGCATCGGATGATGTTTTCAGTGAAACATCACGATGGATGATGGAATTGGTGGGGGGAGGGGAGTTAGGGTGTGCCTGAAGTGTGAATCCTTATTCAGAAAGGCACGGAAAACAAATAACGATTGCTAACGGTTGCCTGTTACATTACAGTACATAACATTTCACTTACCACATAAACAGAGTAAGGAGAGATGACTGAGGACGATGGCGAATGATTTGCAGATCCTGAGCACCACTGACAAACATCTAATCTTGTAAAATGTGTAGTAAGTACTGCCGCTCCATAGTATAAACGGAGTACATGCGATTGCGAATCTCGAAAGTGAAATTAAAAAGCAATCGTGCATTTAAAAGCAGTTTCAATGCCACGCATAATAGCAGCTCCCTGATGCCTGCAATTTATATACAGTAATTACCCAATTATATAACTGTGAGAGAAAGTATTGAAATAAGCTATGTATTTTCCTCCCATCTCGTATTTATTCCCTTTAGGGGTTCCGTATACACGTAATTTTCTTTCCGAACACGGTATTGGGATGCGGCGGATTGCGGGGGGTTCAACATCGTGATGTCTATCGGCCATTGGCGATGGATGATGGCATCGTCTATCGGCCCAACCCTAAGTTATTAGTAACACTAAAGTAAAGTTCAGTTTGTTAACAATAGGTAATGCATTAGATGTCAAGAACAAACAATGAAGACCCTACAGAATAAATTTTTCTATCTTAATGGTATAAATGATTTTAGCAAATGGCTGCAATATAACAAAGAGTGAAAATTTTAAGGGGGTCTGAATACTTTCCGTACCCACTGTATGCTAACACTTTTATGACATTTTAAGTTGTATAAATTAACTTTAGTTCATGTATTATGAACAAACATGAAATAATAGTGAACAATAGTGTATTTATAAGTGCTGTAAAAAGTTGTCGATTTTTTACTTCATGATACTTAATTCATTAACCAAAGTTAACAAACAAAGTGGTAGTTATTCATGGGCCTGTCGAATGCCGAGAAAATGTTTTAATATCTCAGCATTGAACAAAAGCTCTTTTTTCCTCTCAAGGAGAAAGATTTGAAAATATTTTTTTGGAATTAATGATGACAGCTTTCACCATGATGGCGTGGAGGCTTTGTAATCTCTTGATAATTCGGTAGGTCTCACGAGGAATTGACTGATTGAAGGAGCTGTTTCTTCAAAGCTCTGAACAGAAGCTCACAATAGCATGCATTGGGCTAATAGCTCTGTTTGTGGGTAAATGGCAGGTTTGTCAAAACCAGTATAGGAATATAAAAGTACATACATTTTCCCCTGAGATATGGAACAATGGAAACAGATTTCCTCAGGTTGTGTGTTGCACACACTTGTGTCCCAGAAAACAGGCCTTACATTGGGAATCAAGTTATTCCCGTCACATGCATTTGGGCTAATTGTTGGAACATTTGTGTTGTTTGGAACAAATTGGTTCAAACTGACAAAAATCGTTATTTTAATACTTTTTGACCTCTCACATCATTCTCACAATTTTTTTGTCATGTACTAAGTGTTTAAAATATAATTTTACTGAATTAAAATTGCTACATTTACATTTTTTCAAAATAAAGTTTAAAGACATTGCTTGTTAGAAAACACTCACAGATGGTTTCTAGTTGGTCCAAACTAATAATTATCTGGTCCATGCTGTTTTGGATGAACAACTAGACCATCTTGGTCCAGTAACAACCAGCTACTGTACAATGTTCCACAACTAAGCTTGGCCACCTTACGATCAGTTTTTTTCAAGCAGGTTTCTGGACTACAACAGGAGCATGTTCTATCTCCTGCATGGTCTTAGCCGAACTTTAAAGCAGAAGTTGGTGTTTGATCTTTAGAAGGTTCTTGAAAAGTTTTTTTTAAGCATTTTTTGAATTTTTCTAGAACTTTTGCGCTATAATATGTAATTGATTAATAATTGGATTGAGATCCAGCAAGATTTTCCTTGTTCAACGTGATGAAGGGCCATGCCAGTCTAAGCTGGTCTTGGTGAAGGATAACGTTGTGTCAGTTTTTTAGCATCTGACTTACAACAGTTTCCTGTAGTCGGCACCAGCCATCCGTTCTTCGGTTTTAACAAGAAGAGCAGTCTCAGCTGAAGCACAAAATGCCCTACAAAATGTTCAGTCCAGATATGTAATAGATCAAGCCTGTCTGGGAAGTAATTTTGCTTATCTAGTCTGTTTGGGGATTTTCATGGCCGTTCGATCATGCCAGTGAACTCTGAGTTGCATTAGCTGAAACAGAGCAATTCCAGCCTTACGGACGTGACATTTGCAGTGAAATTGTGAAATGTAACTTCTCAGAGAAAGTACTAATTACCAGTATATCGAACCACTTGTGAGTAGAATCCTAAACCCCTGCAGACAAAGTCTAGCCATCAAGAAAATATCAATGTAGACTTTTTTTTTCTTGAGTGTAAATAGGGAAATGTTCTACAGGCGTGACAAAATGGACACGGACTTTTTGGGAGGCCATACACTTTGTAGGAACTCTGCAAATTGCACAGTTCAAAAATAAAAGAGCTAGAGTTTCATATATTTAATTTAGTTCATTGACATTTTCACTTGAATCAGGATACAAAGCACCCCATCCTGAAATGTAAAACTGGCGTGCACAATGAATGAAATTAAAATTGCATGAAGTAAGTATACCTTGTATGACTACTATACACTACAAAACAAAACAAAAAAGAAAAAAATTATTTTCAGTCAGCTTTGTAATGAATTTGTTATAGTGAATGTTAATGTAGCCAAACTAAACCTGTTGGACAGTATAATTTAGTGATCAAATAAAGTAGTTAATTTAAGCATGCAAATACAAATACAATGGGAAACCAAACTACTGGTTGCTAACGTTCTTCACATATACATACATATATATATATATATAATTGTATAAAATTTTTACCCACAGGGTTTGAAATGAGGGTGAGTAAATGATGAGATAATTTTCCATTTGGATGGACTATTAATTTACGGTAGCTTTGTATAGAAAATGTATGAACTTTGCACATCACTGAAGTGCAGTGACAAAATGTGGCTCATAAAAATTCAAAAAAACATTTCTGTTATGACAAACTGAGTGTATATATTTCTCATACATATTCTTGTCTTTTGGGAAAATGCTTATGATAACAAAGTGAAAATAAAATAAAAACAAATTTTATCTCTTTTGAAATGCCGCTGTCTAAAAATGTTATTTTAGTACTGGTGCACAGCTAATGTGCAGAATAAATGATGCAGTTTCCCTAAAAAAATCCATTATAGTCCTTTAATATAGTTTGATATACTCCTAAATGCATTTCAAAGATGTTTGTTCCTTTCATTAGAATCTTTTTTTTTTCATGGTATGTTAACATTTATGTGGAATTGGTAATTTTACCCACAGTACAGGACAATACAGATCAATAGAGATCAAGTAACTTGCAAAATTAGAAATGTTTGTCTCATCTAGCAATCTTTTGAAGTTCTAGCTATGTGTCATATAATGTATCCATAATCAGGCTCGTAAAAACCAAAATGATTTGCTTTTTGTTTAGTAATAAGATTGTTTATAGAAAACTCCCATTTAAACCAATGTTTTACCCACTGCTTATTTCATTTTGAGTTGCAGTTTTTGGAACACGGCTGCATTTCCTTCGGTTCAGTTGTGTGCTTTTTCTACTACCTAGTTTAATTGGTTTTAAAGGGTTTTTCCTCTCCACTACTCAACCAGTTTAAGGAATTGTATTTGTCTTGCCACAGTCACCTTTGGCTTGCTCACTGGGTGGGGTTTTTAAGTCATAATTAGGCATAATTGTCTGTAAAGCTGTTTTGAAACAACATGGAGAAGTGCTGTACAAATAAAAAAACTACTTATGAATTTTGAAGCAAGAAGGGCAATTTTTGATGGTAGTATAATTGTATTCCAGTTTATATGTGCAAAGAAAATGTAGCTAAATGACTGGTCATACCAATACTGATTTACAGGACAACATTTTTGCAAGTTATTCATTTTCAGTGAGAGTTGGTGATTTCTGGCAACATGATTGACCGTGGCTGTTGGTGACAGGATGTGGTCATGTCTAGTGACTAAAGCTGAGAAAAGTTTATCTTGTATGCAAATGAGCAGCAACACGTGGTGCAGCAACTACCAAATTAAGTCATCTAATCAAGTAAGTATTAAATAATTCAGAAAAGTTAAAAAGCAAATGAAATCAGTATCAATAAAATGTATATTTGCAATGCAGAGGAAACACAGAAGCCGCATCTGAAGTGGCATTTAGATGTATTTACACACTGTTTAATGCAAGACATGAATGCATACCTGCAGTTACACATGCATAAATAATGTTTTGATATATTAAACATAAAATGTTGAATACTGTTATTTGGAATTATTTAAATAATAAAAAAGACATACTTTAAATGTGAAATTTAAACCACTAGTAGGTGGCAGCAAGTCACTGTTAATAAGTGAGTCATTGTGATTTAACCAAATCATTTAAACGGTTGATTAATTCAGGAACGAAACACTGCTATGTTGCTCAGAGATGCAAAACTGCTGTGGCTGTGTTTGGAATTATTTTTGTTGTAAAAAATAGTGCAAAAACAGGCAATATGGTGTCTAAAATGTAAGTCTCCTAATTAACTTCTTGTTTTTTGAACTGTTGTAAAAAAAAATCAATATTAAGTTTGTAATCATGGACATTTTTGAAGAAAAAATGGCACTCTTTGTGTGATATTGATTAACTATATGAAATTATATAAATGTATACATTTTCTGTCCCCATATCTTGAATTTTGTGATCATTCTAAATGCATTTTAATAGACTGAATCATGCAGTGAAAGAACGCACTCAAACTGCGCACTAGTCTAGACTTCACGTAATGTATGCATGCACTCTGTAGGGGTGTTTTGAATGGTTTTTGCCAAATACACGATACTGTCAAATTGGACATAGTTAAAACAACGATTACGATATTATCGCAGATGATATATATTGCATACCCCTAAGTGTAGCATTACAATTTTAAGCTTATATGTCCGTATCTCTACAATATGCATAAAAGATTGTTTCCACCAAAGGAATACAATTTTTTTTAATTGTGACCATTTCTCGCAAAGATACATTTTCCAGATAAATCTTGTAATTCTGATGTAAACTTGCAATTGTGAGGTAAAAACTCAGAATTCTGAATAGAAAATTTAGAATTGTGAGAAAAAACGTTGCAATTACCTTTTTTTTCCCCCCACTAACAAATTGTGAGATGTAAACTTAGAGTTCAGAGGAAAAATGTCAGAATTGAGAGATGTAAAGATGAATTGTGAGAAAGAAAGTCAGAATTATTAGTTTATATCACAAAAGAAGTCTGAATTGTGAGATACAATTTTTTATTTTATTGTATTATTATTCCATGGCATTCTGATGTAAACTTGCAATTGTGAGGTAAAAACTCAGAATTCTGAATAGAAAATGTAGAATTGTGAGAAAAAACGTTGCAATTACCTTTTTTTTTTTTTCCCCCACTAACAAATTGTGAGATGTAAACTTAGAATTCAGAGGAAAAATGTCAGAATTGAGAGATGTAAAGATGAATTGTGAGAAAGAAAGTCAGAATTATGAGTTTATATCACAAATAAGTCTGAATTGTGAGATACAATTTTTTATTTTATTGTATTATTATTCCATGGTGGAAATGGGTTTCTATTAGGGCTGTGCGATTAATCGAAATCGTCATAAAATCGCGATTTGAGCTTTCGCGATTTCTAAATTGCTTTATAGCACGATTTTGTGCGCCCCCGACCTCCCGCTGTATGCTATCCGAACCAATCAGAATGCAGCACGCCTAAATGGAGCATGAGAACAGAACAGACCGGGCAGGCATACAAACGTAATGCCAGGTTCACACACTTTTTTCACAAACTCACATTTTTTCCGCGCCCATGTTAACAGATCAGAGCGTTCACATTGCACGCGATTGCGGTCCGGCAGTGTGCTCCAGGAGTGGTGTGTCTGCAGCAGTCATGCTGCGATCGTTTCCGCACAGAGTCTACTTCTACTTACGCGCTGAATTAAAGTGACAGCGCATTATTCGCGGTAAAAATTAACATGGATTGACACGGAAATTTAGTAATTACACAATAAATGCATATAATTAAAGTCTACTGTTTCACAGTGAACACATGGCTTTTTGGCTAGATTTAAAACAAGGAAAAGTGCACTTTTAGATAAACAAGGCAATAATAGATGGCACTCGTGGTGGTAGTTAAACAAAGTTATATTTATTGAGTTTAAACGTGAATATGTCTATGGAAGATTGTATTACTGTACTGTGATAAAAGAGAATCACAATGCTGAAAAAGCATTTTCAGAAACAACGTTTGGATTTGAAATCAAAATA
>NW_015506116.1:343243-383865 GCF_001515645.1 Sinocyclocheilus grahami | reverse complement strand
GGTTAATACAGCTCCACTCGGGAAACTGAGATATTCGGAGGAGGTGTGTGGTTGTTTTTCATTTAGGACTAATGTTTTTAGATTTACTGAATATAGTAGGCAAATATTTTTTCAAAATGCACTGAAAATCTAAACCTGAGAAACAGTAATAAAAGTTTTACTAAGTTTTAATAAAATGATTTACAGTGATGCTGTTTGCTAGCTAGTACGCTGACCATCCAATCAAAGGACGAGAAAATGCTGACGTTATCGTTAGCCAGCTAGATGGCCCTGGTGCTGCCAACTCGAAATCTGATTGGGTAAAGCAACAGTTTCATTGCCATTGATTTACGCTAACAGACGCCTGCACTGTTAATTCTGAAGGCCTTAAGGCAGATTTCTTTGACCCTGGCAACACGATTGCTGAAATATGAGTGGATAAAAGCTCTAATATAAACATACACTGCTGGAAGCAGTGCAACCAAGAGAAAAGCTATGAAATGAAGATAATAGACTATTGGAAATTATTTAATACACATTCATGGAAAAATATATTAAAATTAAATCAGTAATTATGATAGTGTTTAGGCCAGCAGAGAAGGCTTTACTGGCCCTGACGGCCCGCCACTGCTGTATACGCACTGCAGACGGAGTACGTGTGAACTTGACGCAACAAATCTAGTTCAACATCTGAGGCAACGCCACAGAGAGCTCTATGATCAATGCATGGCAAAAAAAAAATCCCTTGACATGGGATTTCTTTTTCCTGCCATATATGTCTATTCTAGAGACATTTTGTTACACTTTTACTTAGTGATTATTTTGCCTTATGTCTCTTCTAGAGACATATTACAGCTTTTTGATAAAGCTCTAATTGGTTTTCTTTTGGAAATATGTTTCAAATTCACACTGAATGCATTAATGACTGTAAAGCATGTCTGTGTGTGTCAAAATCGTGATTAAAATCGAAATCGCAAAATTGATCAAAGGTTTTTTTCTTCCATATCGCACAGCCCTAGTTTCTATATTTGTATGATGTTTCTACACTGCTGTCCTTTTCTGCAGAGACTGCAGTGACTTTCAGGGCAGATTTTAAACCATCACATTTCCCCCGAACGCTGCATTAGGATGACACTAATAAGAATCCCTCACTAAATTAACACCTCAGAGGGTTCCTTTGCTTCTTGTGAAAAAAAGCATTTTCACATCCTTTCGTCAGTGATAGGCCGAGGCATCCTTCTCTGTCTTCTGCTCCACAGGGGCCAATAGAGGTCCCACAGCCCAGGCTGAGTGCAGCTGTTGTGGGGACCAGGAAAGCAGAACCTCTGTACGTCAGCTTCACGAGCTCCCTGTGGCTCGGTGGACATGACAGATGCCAGAATCATTCCAGCTGCATTTTCAAGAGAGGTTTCCAGCAGGATAGTGGCTTTAGCCCAGTTCTGATTGTGCCCGGCTGGTAGTAACTCCCACATGTTTCTTGCTTTGTTGTAAGAGCAGGTGGGTAATAATAAGCTGTTGTGTTGTGCTCCAGACGTACAGTCATCTGTGATGTTCTTATCATGATGGAACTATATCGTAGCATTGTATCGTATCGTATCGTATCATATCAAATAATAATAATAATAATAATAATTATTATTATTATTAAATTGCATTAATTTAACATTTAAATAATTACAATATTAATAATAATCTGATCATTTCTGCATGTAACAATTATGAACACGCTGAACATGAATTACTTTTGTAGTTTAACTTGCTGGACATTTCGTACGTACAACAACCAATGTAATAGAAAAATTGAAAATCATGTTCATCTGTTTAAAATAAAACTGAAAACATTTTTAGGTGAAACTCACTAGACATTTCACTTTGAAAGTGTCACGTATTATCATAACATCATTTTGTACATATGTTGCCACAGGCACATTTTTCCAGAGAGCCTGGGCTTACGATATTTTAGCAACTTGAGGCCCTGGTAACCACCCAGAACACCCTAGCAACCACGCAACGACGCTCTAAATATCTTTCAGAGCATCTTAGCAACTACACAGCAAATCCCTGACAACCACTCCCGACTCGCAAGCTTCAATGATCCCGTTATCTCAAATAATCACGCCAGGCCTAGATGGAAAATTTGTCTTCTACTGGAGGGCACAGAAAACAAAATAATGCTTTTTGCTGCCGCACGAGCACAAAAATAACTCTGTTAGAGCATGCACCGATTCAAGTGGATGCCGTGTGGTTCTCGCTCGTGTTGCCTCGGGATTAGAAGAGATCAGAAAGGCATGGAGTGTGACAATGAAATCCTTACATTCTCATGTGGCCATGTCAGAGCATCGCAGTGTCTTTATGAAGAGACAGGAGTATGTCGTAGCAGCATTGTCAGGTTTGCAATGCGATTAGACGGTAGTCATGGCAAAATCTTAATTGACTGGACTGATGAAGTTGGATGGCTCATTCAGACGGATTAGGGAAACCAAGCTCTTTTCATGGATACAACAACACATTCAGATAGGAAGTTACATGAGGAAGAATACATTAATCCACTTAATCATGTAATCAGAGGTTTTGGTGCGTGTGTTTGTAACAGTAAGTATTTAATGTATTTGCCCACAAATATCTGCTTTTAAATAAAGGTTTTTCTTTAGAGAAGAAAACAATTTTTTCTGTGTTTGTTTTTATTCATAATTGAAGTTAAGCACTGATTATCAGGAATCCTGGGACCTTACATCTACTGCAGCAGGTGTAATCATGGAAATGTGTTTAGGTGATTCTTCAGTTAGAGGACATTTTATGTTCCTTAGGACGACTATAAAGAAGAATGATTAAGACAACAATATATATATATATATATAAATAGATTTTTTGAAGTCGAATATTTATGTGATGAAAGTCGAGTCGAAGTCGACTAGTCGCTGATGATGTCATTAATGAACAAATAATGCCGAGTTCACACTGCACGATTTTCAAACTCGTCGGATCGCCGTTGATTTCACACTGCGTGACTATCTGGGGTAGCATTCAGTTGCTGCTGTGTTCACATTGCACGATGGATCGGCGACGGGGTTTCACACTGCATGACTTCACAATAGGAAGAATCGCCGACAGCTCTGTCTGGTGCAGGTTTGCCAGGTTTTCATTACAAAACCCGCCCAATTACTACACAAAACTAGCCTGAAAATAGCCCAATTGCTTTCGAGGGGGTCCCCCAGTAAAAAACGCATTCGGGGGTAAAATAATTTTTTTTGGCGGGGGTCTCCTGGTACAACTCACATTCCAGGGCCTAAATATCACGTTATTGGGGTCGCTGGGAAAAATCGGGCTAAAATCGTGCAGTGTGAACTCGGCATAAGTCTGGAGCTGTGACAAACACTTTGTGCACAGCTATGGCATTTGACACAGCGCTGCCCACACAGCTATTGCTCCTATAACGGCTTTTTTATCAGTTCTTTTGTATTTGGGTCGTTATATTTCATATATATATATATATATATATATATATATTAGGGATGTGCGGGTCTAGTCGACTAGTCGACAAAACGGTAAAGCTCCTACTAGTCAACACTGAAAAAAATAATCGATTACACGACAGAAACAAAAACACAAATTACCGTCATTTTAACATTGCGTTTAAAACATTTTAAATAACAAGTTAAAATAAAACGTTTAAAAGTTTATCTGGGTGGAAACAAAATTTTTAGCTTAGACCTCACATGCGTTTTCTTCGTGTCAGTTGCGGCAAGTTCAAAAATGACCATGCGAAAGACGATGCGAAGGTGTGGGATTATTTTGAATTAGAAGGAAACAGAAAAGTTTTGTGTAAACTGTGTAAGGTCAAATTGTTTTACAATAACTCTACTAGAGCGATGCCTAATCATATTCAATACAGGCACGTAGGCGTTAGCTTAGAGGCTGGCCAAAGCCAGCAAATGTCAATCACGTCATTCACTACAACCTGCAAGGTTTTTTTTTTCTTACCATCTTTTGGGGGTTTCTTGCTTTTAGACTAGTCGACTAGTCGGATACAAAACTTTAGTTTAAATGACAGTTAGCGCACGTTAGCATACCGACATAGGCTTATGATGATTTTGGGAAACACAGCCCAAATAGGCTACATCGTTGACACATTGCCAACTATGGAGCTACGATCAGCTTAGGCTTACGATGCTTTTGGGAAACGCAACCATGGTTGACAGCTGTTAATGCACAATTACCATTTTCGATCGACAAACTGTACTGTATAAGATTTATATTCAAACTGAAAGCATAAATCTAAGCTAACGCTTTCAAATCACAATGCAAAACTGTGACATTTCATTCACTGACGCTGTACAATCGGCAGCGCTAAACCCAGAAGCGCATATACTTAACTTGCCGGCAACCCGCCAAAATTAAAAAAAATAATAATAATTCAAATTAAAAATAATAATTAAGGTTCAAATTAAAATAATAAAAAATATTAGCATTTTATTTTTAAGTTTACTATAAAATAATTGTATTTGTATTTAATACTCCCTTTATATTTTAAAATAAAATAGTAGTATCACACTTTATTATTTAGTTTATTATTTAATTGAAAAAAACTAAATAAAATTAAATAATATTATCACTATTATTAATTTATTTTTTATAGTTATATTTGATGGGTCACACCATGTGCCGCCGTGTGAGGACCAAACCAAATCTCCAGGTTCTCAAATGAGAACCAGATTGAAAAACTTATGTGCACCCCTCTATATGTATATATGTTTGTGTTTAACCTTTCTGTACTTTAAAAAGTAATAATAATTACAGAAAAAAAGAAAGAAAGGTGAAGTGAGTAATTTGTCACACCCCAAATGATTTTCAGAACACTCCTTCTATTGGCTGATTAAACAGAAGGCAAATCAGTTTATATGCCTGAATAACTTATTCAAAATATGGGTTATGTTTATCTTTAAAGTCAACTTGAACTCAAAATTAACCCTATTAAAGGGGGGAAAGTTCTGTCATGGTGTTCTGTCAAAGACAGCTTGATGCTTTGTTTCTAGACTATTTGTGGGTGGCTGTTTGTTGTTTCACCTATCAATTCGTGTCGATAAAGAATAATAGGGTAAATCCTGTATAGTGATTTATCCTATATAGCACTTGCATAAAGCAAGTAGTGCAAACACTTGTAGCTGTTATGTATCTTTGTAAGTCATTGTAAGCCCTCTTTTGAGGCACGCGCACGAACCCTCCCCCCACCCAGTTATTAAAAAAACCCCAAGTGGGCTCCCCCAAAGTCCACGGTATAGTTCGAACACTGATCAAAGCAATATAATTTCCTCATCCTCTGAGATTACCTTCTTTTCCTTTTTAGGCTACACAGTCTATTGGATAATGTAAAACAACAGCCAGATCAATAATGCTTAGGCATTGTTTTAGCAAACTTGCATTCAGTCTGGTTCCATTCTGATACTCTAAACGGCCCCTATCAAATTTATTTCCAATGTATAAACTGAAGTCCCATCCTATATTATTTTCATTTAATGTCTTTCAATTTGTATTCCATTTGGTATGTATGCCACACTATGAAAGTGTAATAGGTTGCGAGTCAGTTCAAGTTGACTTTAAATGACTCCCTTTAATGTCAGCAGTTTCCATCCATCCATCCATCTAGGGGTGTGCGATATGACCAAAATATTATATCACAATATGAGTAATTTTATTTCTCACTAACTAAAGCTAACGCTTTAAGAGCTGCCCAAATCCAATATACTGTTTCCTTCTCAGCTGTTTGCTTTCATGTAAGTCCTAAATTACTGTGTTTATGAGGATACTTACAAAGACAGGCATTTTGACACATACAAGTCTGTGTATTTAACCTATAAAGCGGCAAAAATAACCAGAACTCAGAAACAGTCTCTCAGAAAGTGTATAGTAAAATGAGTTCTCTTTCACTGCTGATTGCATTTCAGCAGCTTAAAATCACTTGTTTGTAAGCCACAATGCTTAAAACTTGCAAATTATTCTTTTATTGTGACCACGTAGCACAGCAACGTCACATGAGCGTGTAACCACGATAGATACGATAGTCCTAAATCTCTACCGGTTGACAAATTTCTACTGGTTAATCGTGTCTACAACTTGGGTTATTTGGCAACCCAGCGCTGGGTTAATGTTTTTACCCAACATGCTGGGTTGTTTTATTTAAATCAACTATTGTTTAAAAATTATTATATTGCTGCCTTAAAGTTGGCTGGCCGAAATCTGAGCCAGTGAAGGACTGCTGTTCGCGGGGGAACTGCGAACTTCAGACCACAGCCTCGCATTTCACTTGTAGCTGAAAGATACCGTTACTGACTCCATAACCTGCCCATAAACAAATAGTACTGAGATTAGAGAACATATTTTAACATCAAATTTAATTAAACGAACTCAGTATTATAACAAATAAAATCCATTTATGTTATGCAAGGCATAAGACATTTCCATCATGCAAAACGACCGCTGCTGATGCAGCTGACTGACATCTCGTCCTTATGTTGCGTTGCGTAAAATAATATAATTTACAGCACAGTAAAGACTTTATAAATGTAATAAAATGTATACAAACCTTTATTTCGCTGAAGAAGTGCACCAAACCGCTCTCTCCTGTAGAGGACACAAAAAGCCCTCACTCTGACTGTAACTCAGCAGCTGGGTTTTTCTTTGGAGACAGGAAAAAATAACCCAGCATTAAAAATGACCGAGCAACTTGGTTACAGAAAACCTACCCAGCACCTGGGTAAAAAATAAATAAATAAATAAATAAATTCTAAATCACCCAATAAAATGGCCCAACAAACTGAACCCAGCATTTGGGTTAAAAAAAATAACCCAGTATTTTTTAGAGTGTACTAGTGTATCACCCAACTCTACATCCATCCTTCCATCCATCCATCCATCCTTCCACCATTGTTGTTGTTTTTTCTTGGAGCACCAAAGCAGAACTTTTCCACAGAAGAATCTTCCACACAGAAGAAAAAAAATACTTAATGATAATTTATGCTGTCTGTGACCTCTGGATAAAAATATATTGAGAACACCTGAATGTAATGACTATGACATCGAACAAGTATAGGATGACTCCTGTTTGCTTATGACTATAAATTTAGAAGTTGCACATGGCAGCATAAAGTTTTAACTAAACTATGTGTGAATATATTTTCTCTGCCTCTTTCCAGATGCGGTCAGGCTGTGTTTAACCTTGACTTGTGTGACCGTAGACACAGTCAAATTATGAGACCATCTGTTCAACTCCCCTTTCACATTTATTGTATGTCATAAAGTAGTGAGTCTGCTCCCCGTCAGCCTTTACGGCTTCATGCTCTTCAGAAACACGCTTTTTAGATGCACTGAATGAGTGTGTGACAGCCACAGGTGAATCACATGAGACTAGCTTGATTAAAAGTCATATCATACGGTCAGGCTCTTTAAATAATTGCAGCGCAGTCTCGATTGTTTCAGGCATACAAATACGTTTTGGAGCTAGACAGTATGGCACCTAATTTGTTGCTGGACAACTTTGACTTGTTTTTGGCCCAGTGTTTCACGCCAAAGCAACTAAACATACTAAATAGACGTGATTATTCAAAATCATAATCATTGTATAAACACTGTAATCAAAAGTCGTTTATTTGAAGCACAAAATAAAATATGCTAAATCATATAAACACATATACAGACCCTTCAAGTACTTTTTGGATATTCATGCTCAAATATCACAAAAAAGGTCCAACTCACATGTCACCCCCTATAATAAAAGTAAAATAAAAACATATTTTTTTCATGACAAATAACTTTTTATTTTTAAATTATTATTAATTATTTATTTAATAATTGTAATTTTATCAATTTAAGGTAAATCAAGTATTAATTATCATTTAAATGTACAAATACTTACAATTTAAATGATATGCACACACGCACACACACACACACACACACACACACACACACACAGTTATAATGAGAAGTCAGTTGTGTTTAATTGTCATGAAAATAATTTCACAAGCCAAAAAAGTCGTAATGGTCCTAAAAATAGGGTTTTTTCACCATATGAATTATCATTTCTTATTTCTTTCTATTTGGTGGTGAAATATGACCATAGGACAAATTCTTGACAGGCTTTGTGGGATTCTTGTAATCAAAAGTCGTTTATTTGAAGCACAAAATAAAATATGCTAAATCATATAAACACATATACAGACCCTTCAAGTACTTTTTGGATATTCATGCTCAAATATCACAAAAAAGGTCCAACTCACATGTCACCCCCTATAATAAAAGTAAAATAAAAACATATTTTTTTCATGACAAATAACTTTTTATTTTTAAATTATTATTAATTATTTATTTAATAATTGTAATTTTATCAATTTAAGGTAAATCAAGTATTAATTATCATTTAAATGTACAAATACTTACAATTTAAATGATATGCACACACGCACACACACACACACACACACACACACACACAGTTATAATGAGAAGTCAGTTGTGTTTAATTGTCATGAAAATAATTTCACAAGCCAAAAAAGTCGTAATGGTCCTAAAAATAGGTTTTTTCACCATATGAATTATCATTTCTTATTTCTTTCTATTTGGTGGTGAAATATGACCATAGGACAAATTCTTGACAGGCTTTGTGGGATTCTCCCATAAATTGCACCCAAGCATTTAAAAAGCACATTGTTCTTTGGAAATATTATTTTCATGGAAATTACCCGCCTGACATCCACACTATGATCTTACCTTATTTCCAGCCCTCAGCTGTTAGATTCCATAGGAATATTTGACAAGCTTTGCCAGATGAGAGAGAGAGACTTTAATATGATGGTGTCATGAAGGCAGGCAACCTGGGGCACAAAGGAACAGATAGTGGTCATATTTTCAAATGTTTGCATGCAGAGATAGCTTACTGTTCACACAGTGGCTGAATATGGATTTATATATGTCTCTATATGTCTTGTCTTTTTTTTTTATTATTACATTTGTAGACATGGATCTGCATTCTCAGATGTGTGGCTTTGTGAGATCAGGGAGAAATGTAACATAAAAATGCACATTTTGAAAGAGAGAGAAAAAACATCTCAAGGGTAGATACTGTTGGGCACTGACACCATTACTCTTGTGTGTAAAAAGTACAGTAAAAATACAGTAAAACAAATAATGTGAATTATTATTATAATTTAAAATCTGATTTATTTCTGTGATGAAATATAAACATTATAAACATATAAACATATGTGATGAAATATAAATAATATATATATATATATATATATATATATACACAAACACATACACACACATCTTAATTATTAAACATTTTGGACCAGTAGTGTACAATATGAAAACTGTTTTCAGTTTTCATGGTAAGAACCTGCATAAAAGTTCCAGTTATCATGACATGACAAGTGATTTTGGTCTATTTGGTTAATTTAATGCACTGGGCAATTTCATACTTCATCCTCTTTTAAACTTTCCAGCAATGAAAACAATAATTTTTTGAAGAGCAAATGATGCTCATTAAGTGTGCAATTAATGATCTTTAGATTTGATCCTTTTTGTACTGCCAAATGGCATGATGGGCAATATAGTTTAGATGCACAAGTCTATTGCTTCATGATCCAAATAAGAGGTATTTTCTTGCAAGCTGTACGGATATTCTTTAACAGCCAGCAAAACATAGTGCAAACCACATTGCACAATGCTAATCCAACTTGAAACGTGTAAGGGCTTAGAATTCCCACTGGTGGTTAGACTTCATGGTTGTGTTCATGTGCACTTAAATTATGAATATGATCTTTTCGACACGTTTGAATGCAGCAAACCAAAATACTTAAATGTGTTTCTGCTATTCTGTGCCATTGAATCTAGCCTGGCAGGGGAAAATCTATTTGCACATATCGGCAAACATATAGCACAGACAGTGTAATCCAGTTCACAAATGAATGACTCTCATGAGAAGGATTCTTTAATGAATTAGTCAGTCAGTGATGAATCAGTTCCCCTAAAAGTACTTTGAATTAAAGGATCCAGAGTCATTAAGTGGAATCAGAATCAATAAATTCTCTCTGATTTCCATCCATAGATGTTGTAAACTGTTATATTGTACATCCTGCAGTAGTTCAGATTGCTGTTTTATTTCTATAGATCTCACTTAGGTCTTATAATACTGTAAGTTGCAGATGTAAAGATAAACAACGCAGTTGTCTGGTGTATTTTCTTCTTCATATATGTTACTGCTAGTGCTGGGCGGTATTCCGGTTCATACCGAATACAGGTGTTTATTTTTGTTAAGATATTGCAGAGCAAATAGTTTTGGCTAAAGGCAAAACTGAGGGCTTAGCAGACATTCAAACTAACGTTCTATTGTGAATATGAGATTGAGCTGAAGAATGGATGCTGGATCAGATGCAGGTAATCACAATCACTCAGTCCGTCTCTAGTAATACTCTGAATATTACAGTGAGCTTTCAATACAATAAGCTTTCAATGAAGCAACTCAACATTCCTTCATTACTAGCTCTAAAAAGTAACATTTTCGAATTAGTAACAGAGGCTTGGACTAAGCTGTTAAATTGAGATTTGAATCTGTGGCGGAAGGAAGCAGGGTTTTTAAGACACTTTATTGTTGTCTCTGTTTTTATTTACACACTTGTGCCGTCAAACTTGTTTAAATGTAATCACTCATTTGTAGCCATGCAAAATGGCTGTATATCAGCATGCTGTGATAAGCTACTCGACCTGTGGCCTCGTACCTATGGCCAAATCACAGCCATGTCACATGGCTACTTGTGTGATATTGCTCATATATCATTATTTAAAGGGACTTTCACACTGGGCAGCACATTTGCTGCATTCCGAGCCTGATTGTGACTGTATGTGTATCCCATGAAGGCTTGCAAATGGACAGTTTTGAGGAGACAACGGATTACAAGCCATTCATTTGCTGCTCTGATTGCATTTACTATATGCGATTACACTGCACACTCACACTTGCTCGTATACAAGGTAAATCATCCCCACTGTCATCCCTTATATGTGGTTTGTTGAACTAATGATGTCAAGCCAAAATGCATGCACATGTTAATTTACTTCCTGATCAAGTGTGCACAGTTCCACTACAAACAAGCTCAGACCACCTCCATCAGTATTCTTGGTTTGGTACCCCAGTACATTCCTTGGTCTGCATGACAGCTTTCACATTTTTCATGCAAGGTTTTTTTCTTTTCTTTTTTTTTCTGCCAAGTGATTCCAGAGTTTTCAACCAAGTGATTCCAGAAATTTCGTTTTCGCCACAGAATTTTCATTTCGGTGCATCCCTAGTAACCCTTATAATCATAGACTTATAATTATGTTATAATGTGGGCTTGTAATCTGAGTCTGTATAATAGATTTTTACTGGTTTTGACGACACACACTTGCCATTTCTCAGATCAGGTGAGAGTGTGTCTATCTATTTAGCGAGAGTGACAAAGGTTGTATGGAAAGCTCTTATATAGGAATTGTGTAGGCTATTATACAAATGACTAACCTCATGTACTCATGTCGTTCATTTAGAACACTCCAAATTCATTAAATTTAGAACATGACTGAAAGCAAATTTGGGTGCATGCTAGTTCTCTTGTATGTACAAATATGAAATAATCCACACAATTGTTAGCGAATGAGACCCATTATCTCTTTAGTCACCAGAATCAAAGACACAATGTGAGAAATGTCCATAAGTGACCTTCTTTCACTCTGGAAGAGGGGCAGCAGTGGGTGTGCTGAACACACGTGGGTGTTTTTCTTTCTTTGTCTGGATCTACTGGGTAGTTTTGAGTGGATGTGTTAATTGAGCTGCCTTTTTCCGGAAGAAAGCGCTCGTTTTCTCGAACGCCTGATCACCATGCCATTAAAACTCCATTCTGAGCTTGACTTGAGCTGAAGCACTCTCGTTACAGATATGAAACTATTGTTCCACAGCGCTGCAAGGAAAGGCGGCCCGCTGAACAGCTTGGCAATGGAACCTGCTGCTTTTTGCATTGAATGAACCGAGAGATGTGGGTGGATTGGCTTTGGTTTTCTGGATTTATGTTTTAAGAGTTAGAGGTAACGAAGCTTGGGATGTTAACGATTGAATCTTCCTGGAGTAGTTGGAAGGCTTTGTTTCCCCAAATATTCCCCATATAGTAGAAAAAGGATTCTTTGAGTCCAGATGGATAGTTGAAGAGGGTGTTGTGGATGGTTTACTTTTTCAGCAAACCATATTCAACTTTGTTGGCTGCTTTGATGCTTTCCCATGTCGCATGATTGGAAGGAATCAATCATGCTTGACTGGATGTTTTTGAATGTGCAATTGATATAATTGTTCTTTTGTGACCAAGACAAAGTTTTGATACCCCTTGTAAAGTATTGCTGCTATAAAGTACAGATTTTCATGATTCAATAATGTAAATTGGTTCCACATGACTCCAAAACGTTACATGCGGATAGTTTGTTCACATATCTTCAACATCATGGACTGAAATTATTTTTACGTGACCAGTATCCTGTACAGTAACCTGGGTGTGAATTTATATGGTTAATTCAACAGAATTAATTCAAATTCTACTGTTAGTGAGCTGTTTTAGCACATATTTGCATGCTCCAAGTAATAAAATTATTGTTGAGTAAAGCAACAAAACATCCTTTTTGTGTACTAATTCTCAGCTTTAGCAATAGCACCACTTTTCACCACAATGGTAACCCAGTGAAGAAGAAAAAAAAAACTGTTCCAAATCCCATCATAATTGAACATTAAACAAGTATCCACTCTTTTCTCATTTTGCTCAAAAATACATAAAATAATACTTAACTTTTTTTACTCTCCTCATTAAGTCCCAGGCAAAGCATGCAGGGAAAAGATTTTCAGTAATTCCAACAGAATAAATAATTTCGAGTAACTTGATTGCTTCACATTCGACCTGCATAATTGAATATAGCAGACTGCACATTTTAGAGAATTAGACATTAATCAAAAGCAAACAAATCAGGTTTAGAAGAGGAATTTGGTGTGTTGGTCACATAAATAACATGATTGAGAAAATCAGACAGCCTGAGTTTTCACTTTTTTTTCAATGTAGAACACACAGAGGGTGCTTCCAGTGTACACAGCTTCACTGATTTTAATGAGAGTGATTTGAAGTTTGTCATGCAGCGACATTCCACATGTCTCCAGTGTATACAAGTGGATTTTTATATTGAAATTCCAGCCAAGATACATATATTTTGTGACATGTAAGAGTTTGTCAATACTGTGCACACTTAAGCTGTAGTTGCGCTAGAATTTGGACCTGCAAAATGTCAATTTATTGACAATGCAACAGAATATGATGTCACACTCTAGGTCTTCTGTTTTAATAAATAATAAACACATGATAATAATACATTTTAAAATGTGAAAATACGTCAAATAACCTGCAGCTTTTTCAATTTGGCCAAGAGGTTAATCTGTGAATCTAAACTTTGATATTGTTTTCTGGTCTCCCGCCTTCGCATGTGTTTGAATGAAAGTCAATGGAGCGCAAAGCATGGCGGTGCTATATAGATTAACACTTTAGCAAAGAGTATCTGTAGAAAATCTTATCCTATAAATGGAGCTGTCAGTAATAATGAACAGACACAACAAATCTGAAGCATCTGCTGTGAATGCTGTCAGAATGGATCTTTACTTTCAATCTGTTTGCCAGAGCTTGTCACTTTGATTGTAGTCATTCTGACTTTATGCGATACATCAACAAATCATACAAATTAAAAAGCATTTGCTGCACCACAAACTCAGAGTGAAAATGCATGAATAGATTTTCACATCCAGACATCGATTACTCCCAGACACAACTTCCTATCCTCAGTTTGACGATGACAGTGGTGTCATTAATGTTTGTTGCTAGTAATTTCCACTATGAAAACAAGCCCAATGTTGTGAGGTTTTTGATTGTGGGCAGATTAGTGCTAGGTTTTCATCAAACGCCGTATGTTTCTTTTCTCCCATAGTCCTTAGAGGCTGTTCAGATTCTAGAGGCAGTGCCTAAACCTGCAGATAAAGGTATTATGTTTGGAGAAGCTTGGGAGTTACATGTCTGGTTATTCTGGTTTCTGCTGTACCTGTTATTTCCTCAGAGAACAGCATCTTTCCAAACATTTTCCGAGGGTGGAAAAAACTAGGAATGAATTGAGCCTGCTGAGACCATTGTGTATTTATGCACGATGTTTGCATTGTTTTGGCACCCGATTCAGTAAAGGAAAATGCAAATTAGCTAATAGTGTAAAGCCAAAAAAATAACAAATCTGTGCTGAACACAATTTACATGGCTCAGTTCCTCAGTTCATTTAGGGTAAAGGTACCTATTAAGCTCACGTACCCATTAAGCACACTTCCACGTTTGAGCTCAGATTATAAAAAGAAAAAAACATTTATTATTCTACTTGATGTCTTAACCAATTGATGTATTTGTTACTACATTCCTCCTGTAATTTCAAGTCAATCAGATCATTGCACACTGAGATTTGAGTGCCCATGTGTTCACACTGTCTGGCGGCCATT
Organism: Sinocyclocheilus grahami; assembly: GCF_001515645.1. NCBI lineage: Eukaryota > Metazoa > Chordata > Actinopteri > Cypriniformes > Cyprinidae > Sinocyclocheilus > Sinocyclocheilus grahami. The sequence continues at coordinate 369,302 of NW_015506116.1, read as the reverse complement.
TTGAAAGCTGTCTGAAAGCTTTCACCAAAAGTAGCCCCTTAAATGTACATTTTTTTAGATATTTAAGCCATTATTTTGGGTAAGTTTCATGGTAAGGGGCGTAACATTTCCGTCACACGCTTGAGGTATTCGGCCAATCATAACACACTGGATAGCTGGCCAATCACAGCACACCTCGCTTTTCAGACCGATGAGCTTAGTAAAAATCAACGCGTTTCAGAAAGGCGGGGCATTGAGAAACAATAATGTACAGTATGTGGAAAATAATGTTTTTTTTTAACCTTAAACCGCATAAACACTTTTTCGTTACACCAAATACACAAAATAATGTTCTTTTTAGCAGCATCATATGACCCCTTTAAATGACACTTCACTATGAATATATAACTGATCAAATTGAATGCCTTGTTGCTTGATTTTAGTGTTCCGTTTTTTTTTACTTTGTACCAACAAAAAAAGTATTTTTCAATTATTCTCTAAAAAGATTGTTTAAAATAAGCAATACTTTTTAATAAAACATGATGTGAGCTTAATGGGAACAGGGTGTGCTTAAAGGGTACCCATTAAGCACAGCCAGACTTTTTACATTTAATTATGTATATCTTAATTGAAATGCTTTTTCATTTAAAATAAAATATTGTGTGAGATTAATATTTTTTTAACAACTTTTTGTACTGAAACCAATATCTTGTGCACTAAAAATGTCTCAATGTAGGTTTTGGTGAGCTTAATAGGTACGTTTACCCAATGTGCTAGGTTGTGGAAGATGCAGCGATCTGGCATAATTAAAAAAAAATTGGTACTAATATGTACATTTTAGGTACTAATGTATACTTTAAAGTACTAGTGTGTATTAATGAGGTACTTTAGTTTAGGGGTATACAATGTACAAAGATGTACCTTTCAGCTTTTGTACCTTAGAGTACCGCCCGAGTAACAGCTTTGTAACTTTTTAATGTACAACTTGATCTCATAAATGTCACGGTGCGTGTGGAGAGATAAGGTGAGGACTCAAGTTGCAGGAAGAATGGTCTTTCCTTTTAATAATAAAATGAAACAAATACAAACAAAAACAACCCAGAGGAGGAAAAACAGGCAGGCAGGCTAGGAACAACAACACGGGTAGACATAATACACACCACGAACACAACTGACGAAAAACTACAGTTCAGCACAGGATTGCAGACACCAGGAGAATAAATAGGGAAACAAACGAGGAGGGTAATGAGGGAGACACAGGTGGAGCAACTTAAACAATAATGAGGTGACAAGATGGGCGGTGTCAGACAATAGACAGGAGAGAGCACATGGCACCAAACAAACACAACACAAGCCATGTGCTCACAGAAAAACAAAGTGTCATCTGGTGGCCATGTATAAGAATGTATTTTCACTTAAGTTGTGGTTTTATCACACATACATTTATTTATGTTTGTGTAGATACTGAAATATACAATACTTCTCTATATTGAAATCATCTCAAAGATAAATTCAGTTCATTGTGACTTCTGCTGTCAATTCATTTTGAAGGATTGCATAATGTTAAACAAGAGTATGCTTTATGACCATAACATGAATAACAATCGTTTAACCTTTATTTATTAAGGTTTTTTTTTTGCTGTGGGACACAAAGGGCCCTATCATACACTCAGCACAATGCGGTGCCAGGCGCGACACAGGTGTTTTTTGCTAGTTTCAGCCCGACGCAGTTGTCATTTTCACGTCCTGCGCCACGTTGTTTAAATAGCAAATGCATTTGCGCCCATTTGTGCGCCTATGGGCGTGCTGGTCTGAAAACGAGGTGTGTGCAGGCGCGGTGCTATTTTGAGGCAACTGAAATAGACTGTGCCATTGACCAACATAAACCTGGTCTAAAGTCAATGGCACAGTAGTTTTTTTGTTATTTAAAAAATGCGTTAGTATTGGCGAGTCCACAGCACGCGTACACTCTGCTTATTACACAAACAGGGACGCACAGCAGCACACAAACATGGCAAATATTAAAAATTAAAGGATTGCAATGTAAAAAAAAATGTATGTGTAGGCTACATCAATATAAAAATGCCTACATGTCATAATGGATAGTCATTGCATGCATCAGAATTAGGCTACCTATTTGCTCGCACACAAGCAGCTCCGTTTCATCTCTGGAGACGCGTTCCGTCTTTGCGCTTGCAAATTCCGCCATGTAAATAGCAAATCCACCATGGCAGGAGCGCAACTGGCTCTTAAAGGGAATGGGAGATGAGACTCTGATTGGTTTATTGCACGTTATGCCCAAAACACATCCATTACTCATTAAGAGAATAGTGACAACCCTTTTAGACCATGCGTCGGGCGCGCCTACCGTTTTTCCCATCGTTAAACTAGCAAAAGTGGATTTGGACACGCCCTAAGTGCACCTGCGCCGTGCGCTTTAGACCTTGTGCTTAGATCGTTAAAATAAAAATAAAAGGTGTTTTCTCATTATAGGCCTGTGCTGTGACTGACAATAGAATCATAAAATACACCAAGAATGGAATATAAAATCAGAGAAGTAATCAATTTTATGCTGTATTTGGGGTGATGTGCATATGAATGAGAAATGAGAAATGTGTGCCTTTGATGAGATTTTGAACAATTCACGACTTAAAAACTGCTCTCTCAAAAAAAAAAATCCACCGGAAAGAACCGCAACTGCATACAACACATCATCATTTGGTACCACTTTTGACATTTCTGCAATAAAAAGTATGATTTCAAAACTAAATTTTTCAATATGTGAAATTTTACCTATTAAATGTAATTGGCATTGCAGTACCTTTTTTATGTAAGATCAGGATTTTTTTTTTTTACTCAAGTACAGGCCAAAAAGCACCATCCCTGCAAAGAAAAAAAGCCTTATATAAAACATTGTATATAGCCTACATTAGTAATGAAGATGAGTTATATGCACAGGCCTATAGTAATTGTATTTTAATATCTATCCGCACTGGTATGCTCAGCATTAGAAAACTGTGTTTTTTATATCTGTAATTTTAGCTAAATCAAGTTATATTATGTGTGTATGAGAGCAAGAGAGGGAGAGAAAGAGACTTTACTTGCACCTGTACTTGGCTGTACTTTTCTGTTGATTTTTTTATTCATGTTTAAGAACACTGGGAAATGCAAAATAATAGTAAATATTATTTGTTTTACATGAACAATGCATTTTCATTAGGCATAAATGCATAATTTAGTTTAGTCTTGTTACAGCATTCTCAATATTAATTTACTGAATGCTGAGGATTTGATAAATCACACGCCAGCTTCAGACACAAGAAATGGACTAATAAAAAGGCTACCTGAGCTTGAGAAGCAAGAGAAAGAGACACAGAGTTTGTGGGGTGGAGGGAAATTGACTGACCTTAAAATCCCTGGGCTTTCAATAAACACTTTTGTGTTTGGCTTTGTGTTTATGAGATTCATAGTTCTCTTAAAGGACATCCCATTAATCCCTTGACTGACCAAAGGCGCGTGCCGCCCCTCACTGCAGGTGCCACTTATCCAGCCGCCCCAGAAATGTCACCGTTTGCCGGATCGTCCCAGCGCTCGCCTGTGATGACTGAATGCTGGGATGATGAAATGTCCATTGAGCTGTCATTCATCCACTTTTATATTTATATATTTATAACTCTTTATTTCATGTTTTGCAACTTCCATGTGCATTCCGCAGGGGTTCTCAGTGGCAAGTCAAAGATGATGATTTTTTATCAGTCCCTGTCTTTTTTATATTCTTCTGTTCTTCACAAAAAAAAGCAATAGTTTAACTTTTGCGTGGAGTCTGAAAGTGGCTCGTTGTCTTTTTTTTGTATTTCGTAAAAAAGAACAAAATCACGAAATCATTTGACTTCTTACACGTCATCTCGCAAGGACATCAGGAGTGAAACGAGGAGAGATGAGTGAATACGCGGGCTGAATTTTATCGAGCCATTGTTCATGAAATACTGATCAGCTGAATGCTTTTCTTTGGAGTAACTCTGAAAACTGCCTCGAGTTTAAGAACTCTAGGAAGGTTACTTTAAGAATGTTATTCTCTTTTTGCCCTCTACATGTTTTGCCATTGGCATAGCAAATGATCAGAGCTTTTAAATGTAATATTTTTTGCCAGTAGTTTCACAATTGTCAATACCGATTTCAGATATCAGCTATGCTATTGTAGACTCTGATGGTAGAGATCTGATCTCACCATCACCCAGTCCATCTGGAATGACATGAAGAAACACAAAAACACTGAGACAGACTAAATCCTGAAGAACTTTGGCAACATGTCCAATATGCTTGTAGAAACCTTCCTGCAAAGCAACAGTACTGTGACATGTTTTAGACACAAATTATTATTGCTCATACTGCCCACCCTAATTGTGACTTTATTTATTTATTCATTCATTTATTAATTCAATGCATATGTGAGCATTCAAAATGTATCTGCCAATTGTGTTGGTATTTGGTGCTCTTGATGCTGTACTATTTTCTCCCCTTTTTTTTTTAGCAAGTCTTTAGCAAAACTTGTACAGAAAGCATGGGACTGGTGAACAACTAGCATATTCCTGTGTGTTGTTTGATGATTCAAAAGCCCATATTTTGTTGTCCCAGCCCACCTGACCACATTTGTTGAGTCTCAATATCGCTTGATATATGGTCCAATATGTCAGAACACTGACTAATAAAATAAAACACATGAATGGTTTTGAGACAAGACCAAAATAAAATACACATCATCTTGAGTTTGTGGAAGACGAGTGATATGTCTAATAAGAAAATGCATTCTGTTGGGCGAACTGTGTTGGCAATGTCAGGGAGGGTTATTAATCACATAGAAAAAGTCTGATGCTCATGCGCTAGGACATGCAGAACCTCGGTTTACTGATATTATGTCGACTGAGTGTTTTGATTCATTAAGTCATATTTTGAAATGTATTATACTGCAGTCTTTGCCGTCATGGCTGTTGTTGTTGCTGCTTCAAGTCTGGATCTTATTTAGCGGCACTGTTTTATGTGGCCTCTTTAATAGTTTATAGTAAACTGAGTTAAATCAACACGGACTTGCTCCTCCCTTACTATAAACATAAAGTGAGATATTAAGATAATTACTACAGATGGTGGGACTCACATACACCGCTAATAGATGGATGGTCATGCTATTGAGTGGGCTTCTTCCATATTGACGTGTGCAGAACTCCTGGTTGCTTCTGCTCAGTAATTAAATACATAAATAAACACCAGGCCTGGCATGTACTGGATTGGGGTTCTTCTCAAATATGTTTTTTTTTTTTTTTTTGCGGAGGTGAATAAAAATACCATGCTGTGTGAAATAGCTAAAACAATCTTTATATTTAATTTTATTTAATTGTATTTACTTTTATTTTATATATTTATTCATACATTATATATTCTGCCATTCATATTGTTTCTTTTTTATTTAATTTTATTATTCATTATTTTAACCATCCATTGTTGTGGAGTAGATTGAAATACATTTAATGCAAGAACTAAAAACAGTTTATGAGAACGAGCATCTAGGCAAGGCATGTTTGAACGAATTCAAGGAAAATGCATCAAACTTACTACACAGATTTTAAAATGATCTTTCCTTTTTATCTGACATCACAAATTACTTTTCAATCCCACCCCTCCAAACTAATTTTTCCCAATCAAGTGTGATTCCTAAAAAATGTTGTCTTGCTCTACATTTTGTCTTGTTGAATATCCTATTTCACTCAAAAATATGTCAGCATTATTGGAGAGCTTTCTACTGAATGCTGGTTTTGCAGCTTAGATTCATTCAGTGAAGAATTCATTGGATTGATTCTTACTGATAACTTGTGCATCTTTTTTAGTCAATTTGTTTTCATGTGCAACCAGTGAAGAATAGCAAAGTGTTTTGTCATAACATTCATTCAATTCAGAATGCAAGGTCACAACCCGTGAGCCACCGCTGAATATCGATGCAGGAGACACTGTTACAAGCACCATTGTTCCTTTTACAGCAAACAACCAATTTAATGCATGTGCCTCATGAAATGTAAAAAAAATAAATAAGATGCATAAAAGAAATGACAAATCTTTCAGGCTGATACAAAAAGGGACTATTTCACTCAAAAATATGTCAGCATTATTGGAGAGCTTTCTACTGAATGCTGGTTTTGCAGCTTAGATTCATTCAGTGAAGAATTCATTGGATTGATTCTTACTGATAACTTGTGCATCTTTTTTAGTCAATTTGTTTTCATGTGCAACCAGTGAAGAATAGCAAAGTGTTTTGTCATTACATTCATTCAATTCAGAATGCAAGGTCACAACCCGTGAGCCACCGCTGAATATCGATGCAGGAAACACTGTTACAAGCACCATTGTTCCTTTTACAGCAAACAACCAATTTAATGCATGTGCCTCATGAAATGTAAAAAAAATAAATAAGATGCATAAAAGAAATGACAAATCTTTCAGGCTGATACAAAAAGGGGAAAAAAAATGTATCTTAGTTATGAATAACATTATTGCACTTCTCCAATAACACTTATGCAAACCTGATTAATTAAACACCATAGCCTTTCTTTTGCACTGCCATTTCATCTGTATTCCTAACTGAATCATGGGAAACCTCAGGAGATAATCCCTGTCAGGATGTGTAAAGCGTTATTCCTTCACACATTAAAGTTAGTGGAGTGCAGCGCTCGATTTAAGCATTCTTTGGCTTAAATAATCCTCCAGCCCGGTCCAATAGCCTTGATTGAAAGTGATGAATAAAAACGCAGAGAACGGCCCATGTGGGTCACACTTAAGGTGAGCATCGAGCCGCACTGCTGCGACCCTAATCATAACTCGCATAAATCATTGACGCTAAGAGCCACTGTCTCCATGCAGAAGGGAAGGTCCTCAGAGCTTGATTGTAACAACTGATCGCAACTCACCTCATTCAGCTGCTCATCACAGGTAAAAAGGTCAGAGATGGATCAGGGATGACTCCCCCTCCATCTTCAGAAGAGCCCTTCAGTGAAAGCATGCTTCACATCAGGTCATTTTAAGATAGAGGTAGCGTGCATATTTCCATCCACTGTTTTTTAATTACACTCCTGGAGCTCCGTTTGAATGCACATAAATGCTTGCTTTTCATTTCAGTTGGCGTTTGATGGAGGCATGTCTCTGAAGTTATCAGAAATTAAACTTATATAACAAGCGAAACAATCTCACAGGAAATGTAAGAAAATTCTGGTGGCAGACTGACTGCTGTCGAATGGATAAGCATGTGGCTGTCTGAAGATGAGTGAGGATTGGAAAGGTTAACAGCATTGCTTGTCCTTCCTCTTCAATTCATCTGCCTATTCCTTGGAGGTAAATGAGGGAGACAAATACATATAGAAATATATTTATATAAAAAATATATAGCTTGTGTTTTTTTAATATTAAATTAAAATGAGTATTTTACTAATAACAATCCATTATTACACACCACACGCTTTTATCCAGAGCAACTTGAATTGCATTTAAGGTATGCATTTTATCAGTATTATTATGAACAATTTATCTGTGGTATTTATTGAAATGAGGCAAAAAAAAAATAAAAATGCAATTCAATCAGTTCCCAATTGATAAAATCTAGGGATGTGCTCATTCAATACTCAATATTGGTAATGGTCCGTTATTAACCTTTTTTGTCAGCTCAGGTATTAACAAGATGGGACTGATCCTTATCCGATACTGTGCTTTATTTTAGTTCCAAAATTGCAAAAAGCATCATAAACATTTTTGTGCGCTATATTCCAGGTCTTCTGAAGACATTGCATTGCTTTATTTTTAGAACAAACTCTACATTAGTTTGTTCCATTTATGTTGATGGAAAATTAATTCAGCATTCGAATATCGGGTTACGTTTAATGTTACGACAGACAACATGGTAAAACTCTTTCCAAGATGTTCCAAAGTTTCCATATTTTGCGTAGTCTGAACAGAAAGGTGTGTGCTTTTATTTTGACTGTATTAACCATTTAGTTTATTAGTGATTCTGAAATGTGTGTTTGATGCTCTTGAGCATTCAAGGTATGTTTTAGCAGTTCATGTATTCCCTGAGATTCGAACCCATGACTTTGGCATTGATAGTACAATGCTTTAAACCTTTATTTTATGGACAACTTTAATTGTATGGACAAATTAGTATTCATTAATCATAATTTTAATAATCTTTTTTTAAGAAAGAAACTCTTGCTTGCTGCACATATTTGGAATGCATTGAGGGTGAATACATTTTCCTCATTAAGTGTACTATCCCTTTAAGTACAGACTCATAATTGATTGATTGATTGATTGATTGATTGAATTAATTCAGCATTCGAATATCGGGTTACGTTTAATGTTACGACAGACAACATGGTAAAACTCTTTCCAAGATGTTCCAAAGTTTCCATATTTTGCGTAGTCTGAACAGAAAGGTGTGTGCTTTTATTTTGACTGTATTAACCATTTAGTTTATTAGTGATTCTGAAATGTGTGTTTGATGCTCTTGAGCATTCAAGGTATGTTTTAGCAGTTCATGTATTCCCTGAGATTCGAACCCATGACTTTGGCATTGATAGTACAATGCTTTAAACCTTTATTTTATGGACAACTTTAATTGTATGGACAAATTAGTATTCATTAATCATAATTTTAATAACCTTTTTTTAAGAAAGAAACTCTTGCTTGCTGCACATATTTGGAATGCATTGAGGGTGAATACATTTTCCTCATTAAGTGTACTATCCCTTTAAGTACAGACTCATAATTGATTGATTGATTGATTGATTGTGTATGTTTCATATTTGACTTTAGCCAGTTAAGCAAATGTAACAGTAAGGCATCTTGTCTTGGCAGTATTCACATTATTTTTAGCTCATCACTTTCAGTTCATGATGCTGTTGATTTTAACAGGAACAAACTGGATTGTGGTAGATAAATGGCTTGCAAATGTCATTTCATGTTGACTTTAACTACAGATATTCACATAATTTGAACCATGTGGATACAAATAGCTTGCATCACACATTCAACGCTGTACTAAAAGTAGGCTACATGTGTTTGCTGCTGATCATAAAGTACATCCATTTGAGTATGTGGTAAGGCAGTATTGGGGAATGTGATAAAATTGTCCCATTTATAACTAGACATTCAGTTAAATACTGTTGTTCATCATTAGATTACGCATTTTTCTTATTTTTGTAGTGGTTAATAAGTTATTTCACCCTTTAAAAAGTAATGCCAAATAAATACCTTTCCATCACTTGAAGGGTTGTGAAAATTTTCAACAAAAAAAAAAGTAGAAATAATAATAATAAAAGCTTGGACAGATGATCCATCTAACATCAATAGTATACAGTATCATCCAAGTTCTTTTGGCATGCTATTTTAAATGCACCATGATGTGGGAACACACTGTTTCTAATCATGCATAATACTTGGAATGGATTTTATGCAAATTACTATGCAACCATAGCGTTTCTTCAGTGCACTGTGATATGCCGAGTGTATATCCAGTTGATATCATCAATGCTGTTCATCCTCAAAAGGATTTTTTAAATGACTATTTTATCCACAATTAAGTCCATTTATTCAGGCAGCACATTTGCAAAATGTAGAGTACAGTTCAATTCTTAATTCTGCGATCAAAAGCAGTGTGCTGCTGTGTCCTGAGACACCATGTTAATTGTAGTGTTTGCATGGCAGTTTGTCTCCCTTATAATGTGTTGCTTTTTTCTCCGACGTTGCGGCACAGTATGATGTCTAATTAGCAGAATCCTGCAGAGACATGCATGTTGTGCACAGACAATAGTACAAACAGATTAAGAAAATACAACAAAAGGATTTGTGGTTGATATGAACAAATCATATAAAACTATTGTATGGCTTTTGTGAGTAAATGATGGAATGAGGGTGTGACGTGTGCCAGAGTAGACAGAGAGAGGTTTTGTGCCTTTTTTAAACAATATCAATGTTACGGTTCGAATAATTGTATTGTAATTATTCCGCTGGTTTCTAAGACATGGCAAAATGAATGTATTATTCTCCAGCTTTCCTTTGTCATTTTTAATTAAAGTGTTGTGGAAGCAATTATATGGACTCTGAGGTTCCCAATATTTATGCATTTATTTGTATTTCTCATCACATTAAATACATTTTGACAATCTGACACTGTTAAATGGAATTCAAACAGAAGTTCAGGAACAACATGTTCAATTAATCCTGCCAATCACAAAGGAAAAGATAAACACTGCTTACCTGAATCCTTTTCAAATTCTGCCTGCATCCCAAATTCACCTATACTTTTTATAATTAGGTCCGGAGGGGACGTTTTTTTGCTGAAAGCCGAACCTGTTTGACTTCATTATGTTATATGAACTTTTGAACTTTCAAAGTGTGTTGTTTGCTTCTTAGCTACTAATGAATTATTGAAGTTCATGGAGTTTTAGGGGGTTTACATGACACAGTTTTCAACTAAATACGGAAAACGTATTTGGTTTGGCCGTTCATTTACACGACAACAGCTTTTTGGAAGGCTGAAAATGCAATGCAGTGTAACTGCACAGCCATTGGTTCGTGCAGTGAATTAAAGCGGAGCTGCACAAGCCTATGGCGACGAAGCCCGTCTAATCTGGCTATATAAGCAGGCATATCGCCATAGGATCCTCAGATTTCTTCTCCTTCAGCGAGGACGACGATCTTCGCTAATACTACGAGACTTGAAGCTTCGCCGTGGAAATGCCTCGCAGCTGATCAAGACCCCTCTCTACTTGCCGCTTCCCAACTGCCTTCAGTGCCCACAGCAGCGCCGGTCTTCCGGATCCCATGCCGCCATCTGGCGACTCTTAAAGTCCTTTCTGCATAATGGGCTTATTCGTGCCTTAGGGCAAACTAGTGCTTAAACTTTGCCTTCCTTCTTATATGCTCTTGGCCCTCACTGAGTGCCGAGACGGAGCAGAGTTTTCTTGGAACAATTCATAAGGCCGGGTGGACCTCTGCGAGCTTAGACCTATTTCCTCCTGCTGGGCTTTCCCTGCAAATTACTTGGTCCCTCTGGGTCCCTTGTGTTGCTTAAGGCAAGTTCATGTATGAGTCGTTCCCCTAGCATAGCATGGCGTGATTGTACTGGTTCCCCATAGCGTCTTAGCAGACGCAGTACGAGTGAAGTATCGATAGGGAACATACTCAGTTACTAACGTAACCTCGGTTCCCTGAGACACGGGAACGAGTACTGTGTAACTAGCCGTGCTATGCGGCTGCACAACTTAGTCATCGCTTCAGTCGAAGTAACCTGAGGATCCTTTGGCGATATGCCCGCTTATATAGCCAGATGGCCCCGCCCATTCTGGTGGGCTTCGTCGCCATTGGTTAGTTTTTTATTCACTGCACGAACCAATGGCCGTGCAGTTACACTGCATTATTGAAAAGGCTTCAGTCATCGGAGAATTATGAGTTTTCTCCATAGCGTCTTAGCAGACGCAGTACTCATTCCTGTATCTCAGGGAACTGAGGTTACGTTAGTAACGTTAAGTTTTTTAGGCACTTGACAGTATAAAATTTCCATGTTGCCATAATTGCAGAAGCTTTTATCACGGTTTACAGTATTATCACAATATTAAGGGAAAAGTTGCAAAAAAGTGTTGTCATAACAGGTTTAATATCTTTTTTAATATAATAAAAAGAGCTGGAAATTTAAATACAATAAAGCAGTACACAATTTATAAAGTAAACAAATGTTTCTAACAGAATAAAGGGCAACATAATTATACAGAAAAATAAGTAACAGTTTATAATCAAGCGTAGCGTTAGTTCTGGCAGGTCATGTTAGTCAAGCTAGCATCAGCTGACTCTCAGCTGATCCCCATCGACCTATAGGAATATGACACCTATCTAAGCATTCATATATAAGGTCCCTCAGTATTATCAGCAGTTTTCGCCTTTGCTCAATAGCTAATTACCCTCCTCCATCCCCAGCTCCTCTTCTGTCAGTTGGGATTCAGCCTTCTGATTATCCTTTGAGTGCCTTTTTTAAACAATATCAATGTTACGGTTCGAATAATTGTATTGTAATTATTCCGCTGGTTTCTAAGACATGGCAAAATGAATGTATTATTCTCCAGCTTTCCTTTGTCATTTTTAATTAAAGTGTTGTGGAAGCAATTATATGGACTCTGAGGTTCCCAATATTTATGCATTTATTTGTATTTCTCATCACATTAAATACATTTTGACAATCTGACACTGTTAAATGGAATTCAAACAGAAGTTCAGGAACAACATGTTCAATTAATCCTGCCAATCACAAAGGAAAAGATAAACACTGCTTACCTGAATCCTTTTCAAATTCTGCCTGCATCCCAAATTCACCTATACTTTTTATAATTAGGTCCGGAGGGGACGTTTTTTTGCTGAAAGCCGAACCTGTTTGACTTCATTATGTTATATGAACTTTTGAACTTTCAAAGTGTGTTGTTTGCTTCTTAGCTACTAATGAATTATTGAAGTTCATGGAGTTTTAGGGGGTTTACATGACACAGTTTTCAACTAAATACGGAAAACGTATTTGGTTTGGCCGTTCATTTACACGACAACAGCTTTTTGGAAGGCTGAAAATGCAATGCAGTGTAACTGCACAGCCATTGGTTCGTGCAGTGAATTAAAGCGGAGCTGCACAAGCCTATGGCGACGAAGCCCGTCTAATCTGGCTATATAAGCAGGCATATCGCCATAGGATCCTCAGATTTCTTCTCCTTCAGCGAGGACGACGATCTTCGCTAATACTTCGAGACTTGAAGCTTCGCCGTGGAAATGCCTCGCAGCTGATCAAGACCCCTCTCTACTTGCCGCTTCCCAACTGCCTTCAGTGCCCACAGCAGCGCCGGTCTTCCGGATCCCATGCCGCCATCTGGCGACTCTTAAAGTCCTTTCTGCATAATGGGCTTATTCGTGCCTTAGGGCAAACTAGTGCTTAAACTTTGCCTTCCTTCTTATATGCTCTTGGCCCTCACTGAGTGCCGAGACGGAGCAGAGTTTTCTTGGAACAATTCATAAGGCCGGGTGGACCTCTGAGAGCTTAGACCTATTTCCTCCTGCTGGGCTTTCCCTGCAAATTACTTGGTCCCTCTGGGTCCCTTGTGTTGCTTAAGGCAAGTTCATGTATGAGTCGTTCCCCTAGCATAGCATGGCGTGATTGTACTGGTTCCCCATAGCGTCTTAGCAGACGCAGTACGAGTGAAGTATCGATAGGGAACATACTCAGTTACTAACGTAACCTCGGTTCCCTGAGACACGGGAACGAGTACTGTGTAACTAGCCGTGCTATGCGGCTGCACAACTTAGTCATCGCTTCAGTCGAAGTAACCTGAGGATCCTTTGGTGATATGCCCGCTTATATAGCCAGATGGCCCCGCCCATTCTGGTGGGCTTCGTCGCCATTGGTTAGTTTTTTATTCACTGCACGAACCAATGGCCGTGCAGTTACACTGCATTATTGAAAAGGCTTCAGTCATCGGAGAATTATGAGTTTTCTCCATAGCGTCTTAGCAGACGCAGTACTCATTCCTGTATCTCAGGGAACTGAGGTTACGTTAGTAACGTTAAGTTTTTTAGGCACTTGACAGTATAAAATTTCCATGTTGCCATAATTGCAGAAGCTTTTATCACGGTTTACAGTATTATCACAATATTAAGGGAAAAGTTGCAAAAAAGTGTTGTCATAACAGGTTTAATATCTTTTTTAATATAATAAAAAGAGCTGGAAATTTAAATACAATAAAGCAGTACACAATTTATAAAGTAAACAAATGTTTCTAACAGAATAAAGGGCAACATAATTATACAGAAAAATAAGTAACAGTTTATAATCAAGCGTAGCGTTAGTTCTGGCAGGTCATGTTAGTCAAGCTAGCATCAGCTGACTCTCAGCTGATCCCCATCGACCTATAGGAATATGACACCTATCTAAGCATTCATATATAAGGTCCATCAGTATTATCAGCAGTTTGTTAGTTCTGGCAGGTCATGTTAGTCAAGCTAGCATCAGCTGACTCTCAGCTGATCCCCATCGACCTATAGGAATATGACACCTATCTAAGCATTCATATATAAGGTCCCTCAGTATTATCAGCAGTTTTCGCCTTTGCTCAATAGCTAATTACCCTCCTCCATCCCCAGCTCCTCTTCTGTCAGTTGGGATTCAGCCTTCTGATTATCCTTTGAATCAGACTAATTCTAAAATGTGTACATAAAATTATTGAACTTTAACGATATCTGCAATACATTTATGTTGTTTCTGTTCTGTTTACCCTGGGGGGGGTTATCGCTAGGGCTGGTCCGAATACCATTTTTTGAGCTTCGAAGCTTCGGTAGTAATCAACCCCGAATATTCGAAGCTTCGGAGGGAGGGGACTGAAAATTAATAAACTTTTAATAAACTACAGAACAGCGCGAGCTGGAAGCAGGGCTTATATGCTTCGAGCCGTATTCGCAAGTATTTTCCAAGCAAATTAAGTGCATGTTTCTATCATGTGTAAAATACTGGTTAACATGGCGGATAAAAGCAGCTTGTTTTTTTTACACCAACAATATACTATAGGCATACTTAAAGAACTCAGGTGATTTTTTCAAACTTGATGTGCTGTTGTGGTAGGCAGTTTCAAATCGCATATTTGGCACACTAGAGCCCTGCATTTCAGTCCAGGCCTGACGGGCCTTAATTTTTTATGCCCCTCAGGCCAATTTTCACGTCATAGTTCAGATGCGGACCGGGCCTCGGGCCTATTTTAGGCTTCTCCTAATTTTTATATTTTAGAAATCCATCAATTATTTATGAAAAAATTGCCGCACTGGTGGAAACAACACGAGACCGTGCTGTCAACACGTCATAGTTCAGATGCGGACCGGGCCTCGGGCCTATTTTAGGCTTCTCCTAATTTTTATATTTTAGAAATCCATCAATTATTTATGAAAAAATTGCCGCACTGGTGGAAACAACACGAGACCGTGCTGTCAAGCGGCTCTGTTTAGTGACCTGCCAGCAGTAGCAGCAGCATGCGTGACGTCAGCGCAGCTGAAGAGTTCTGCGTTCAAATGCACGCGATAGGCTAAAACTTGCCGCAAAGCCCCAGCAAAAGTAATTACCATGAATGTGTCAGGGGGAATAGTAAGGAGATATTTTAATTATTTACTAATAAATTAGTGTTTTCTGAGTCCGTGTCGCAAAGATGAAGATGACGATCCTGACTCGCAATCTCTTCATTAGCCTTTAGAGAGAAGTGCATCTTTACGAATTATGATTATATTGAAAGAGTTTTTGTTTTCGATTTGTTTTATTTCGTTAAGTGGTAATTTAAAGCTTTCTATAGATTTATTCATCATGTCTGTGAGGCATGTATTCGCTGAGTTTCAGTTTCATTTTTGTGAAGCGCTCCTGTTCAAGACGACACGGCAGAAAGCACATCATGTTTGTTTTCTTTATTTTATAAAAGCACAACATTTTGTTGATATTGTGAGTGCGTACAAATACAAGTATACCCTTTACAGTTCCGAATTATGTATTATTCTTACCTTTATGAGCAAAAATGACAGTGTGGTCTATTTTAAGTTGAAAAAACATTCAAGTGATTGCGCTGGCGCCTCCATGTCCTGCAAAGCGTGCTTTAGGTTCCACCCTCCGCACAAACTTGGATATAGCGCACATTTATTATAGCGCAGGTTTAACGTTTAAACATTGTTATATGCTTGAACTGTTTTAGAGATTAACTAGACAACTAGACAACTTTATTTTAGGCAAGTCGTGATGATTAGAGAAGGCTAAATTGATCAAACATAGGCTCACTTTCTGCCGCTGGCCGTTACTTTAAAAAACAAAAACTTATATTTAACGAATGAAAAATTCTCCAAACGTTTTTCTAAATTAACTTAATAAAAAAAACGAAACAAAATATAATCATTTTGCCATTACATACAAAACTATTTTAATAGCTGAAAGAGTAGTATGGGCCTAAGCTGTTTTGGGAGAAGTGGGAAAAAAAGACAGGCTTGGGTCAGGCCCTGGCCGGGCCGGTAATTCTGATAAGATGTAGAACAAGGGCCGGGGCCTGAGCCTAAATTTGAGGTCCGCGCAGGGCTCTACTGCGTTTGTCTTGTCCTCACTCAATTTAAAGTGCTCCCACACAGCTAAGGTCTTCGGCACTTTTGTCTCTCTTCCAGATTAACTGAATCATGACGTTCATGACGTTCACTCATGGGCGATTCATATTCAAGCGCGAATGAGAACCGTTTTGCGGGGGATGCCAGGTGTTCAGAAAAAAAGAAAAGAAAATTCAAATCTCAAAATTTAAAATCGAATGCCAGCCCACCAAACGGATATTCTAATAATCGAATTCTGGTCCAGCTCTAGTTATCACTGCTCTCCCTGCTCTCATCCATGGGAGTTCTTGCCCAGAACAGAACCATACCGCCAATCCAAACTGTATGCTAATTGTCAGTCATATTTGACGATAGTGGTCCTGACAGAAATAAGGTCTCATTAGTTAACCTTAGTAAATGCATTAACATTAACAATGATCATATGCTACATTTGTTACATGAGTTATTATTCTTACAGCTGTCATGTTAGCTTGGGTCCATTAAATAGTACAGTTACAACTTTTGATTTTTAATAACGTGTTATTAAATGTTGAATTTAACTTAAATACTTTAGAATGATTTTTCAATGGCAGTTTATGTTAACTAATGAATTAACTAATGGAGACTTAATGTAAAGTGTGACTGAACAATAAGGAGTCAAAACATTTTCAAAAAATATCTAGGCCATGTTGTAGTCCAGATTAAAATGTAAAAAAGTTTGAAAATAAATAGCTTTGTTGACGGGGATACTGGGGTAATGGCTGCATTTCTGCTGTTCCATTAGTGCTATCTACTGTCAGAGAGCGAATGTGCACTTCCATTCAGCACATCTCTTATCCGTGTTGGGCTTGTTTACATCAGAGTGTGCATGCGTCTTTGATGCTGCATTCAGCTGTGTTTCTGCATTGTAACCATCTGATGCGCGAATTATTCTTAAAATTTAATAAAAAAAACAGAATGATTTGTAATAAATAATTGTTCACGGTATTTTGAAATGCCCAATAGATAATATTGTGCATGTTCATTATCATGATATATCGTATTACCTAATATCGGCATGTCTATTGATTTCATAGAGCAAGTTTTTGAAAAGGATGCTGTTATCACCTCAGAAACAGTCCTCCATAAAATGCGCTGGACACATTGGAATATTTGGGTTGAACTGTTCTGGAACAGTGTTGTAAATACAACTTAACCACTGATTTCTTAGTCGGGTCCTCTTTTGGAAGGCCAATCCGGCAATCCACAGTGCGAAATTGATGTATTTCCTCAGCGACCAGCATGGATCAGCTCCAGGCATGTGGATATCGTCCTCTTTTGGAAGGCCAAACAAAGTAGTTTCGCTTTCACAATGAAACACACAGCGCCTTCACGACATGGTGGCGGTGGCAGCAACAATACTATTAGAACGAGCCGTTTTAGGTAGGCGTGGTTGACTCTTAACTGTTGCGTTGGATCCCGCGATAGTGCAGGTCTCTACTCGGAAGGCGCCTGTTGTAATGTTATGATCGAGGCTCTGGACTCTGAGCATAAGTTGTTTTTCTGTAACAAACTATAAAATATGCTCTATAAAAACGTTAATGCCCTGACAGTGCCAAATAGTTTTGGTTTTATATATATATATATATTTATTTTTTTTTTTTTCAGTGATATATGAGACTGACACCTATACAAATAGAGATGTGTTAAAACATTCTGTCTAACCCAAAGCAATAAGTATGCATATCTAGATGTCTTGTTACTAAGTGCCTCAAACAAAACTCCTGAGTACATTTCAAGGACATGATGCCAGTAACCAAACTTTGGCAAATCCAATAATCCTTCATCAAAAACGCCCATTGTATCCACCCAGAACCTTGTAAACAAAACTTTGAACCAGTGCCAACTCTTGGGAATTGCGTAAAGCCAGCCAATCAGATTAGAACTGCCGATTTTTTGCCAGCACTTGCCAATTGTGTGTGCATTATCTGCGTCAGATGGTCACTGAACGGGCTGTGGGCGTTCCGTGGGTGTGCCGTCTAATACCAGAATAGCTTGTGAGAGGAAATATGCAGTTCTCATAACTTTGAAATCATATACAGTAAAAGCAGTTACTCTAAACAGTTTTAGAGCTTATAGTCATCCGTTTCTCTAGCATCGCGAGGCAGCCAGTGTTATAATCTGTCAGACTGTTGGAGATGAGGAGGCTTTTCGTTTATGTTTTTCGACCTGGTAGAGGCCTAGTAGATTTTTATCTAATGGAAGTACAACCTCTTTCACTCAGACATGGCCACAGGCAGAGTTGGGTTACCTCATGATGAAACAGCATAATGTGTCCACAAGCACTCAAATCCACCCTGTACTCACTTTATAGATTTCTGGCCACAGGATAAAGTTTATACTGGAGCCAGGATATAGTTTCAGGAATGTCACAGTTTATTTATTTATTTTAATTCCCTCTGAAGCACTTTGAGTCGTCTGTTGTTCTGATGGAGCCTGTTGCCTCGTCTGCGAAGCTCTTCAATCCTATAGAACAATGTAAATCCAATACACTGGGAAAGAATGGGATGAATTGGATGCAGACAATCAAATCTGGGGCACTATGGAGACTGCACATCCGCAGTCATTCCAAAACTGCAGGAAATGGGTCAGTGGTGCACGAGGGTTAAAAGTAAATTAATTCTTGATGGAGTGTCAACAGTAATTCCGAGATGGGGTTTACGCTGGGCTTATTGATAAAGCTGGCGATTTCTCTGCGAGGGCGAATCGTAGCTCTGGGTTACTAGAAGCTTTTGCCTGGTGTGGCCTTGTTCTCAAAGCCCTGAGAAAACACAAGGCATTATGGGTAGCTAAGAGCGCCGACCTGCACAGATAGCTTCACCTGTCGTGGCAGGATAGTCATTTATTAGCATGTATCATCTTTCTCTCTGCTTTCTCAGTTTCACCACCGTTTTCATATCTGAAATATTTGGAAAAGAAGCGCTAACCTCATTAGAGAACAGCTGGGGGGATCTGGTACCAATATGAGATTTCAGCAAATGTAAATGAAAAGATCTTGTTCCAACTTAATTTACAGAACGACTCAAATCGTGTGCCATTTGTGGTCGTCATTTTAATGTGTATATATATAAAAAAAAATAGAAAATGGATTTACTTGTTTCATTGTGAATTTTTCTGAGACAAGACAAAATATATGGGATAAAAATACCTATATATATTATAATAATGTATTATAATAGTTTATGCTATGGGCCTGTTGAATGCTTGAATCTGATTGGCTGACGAACGTTCTAAGGTGTGCAATTATTATCAGGGAAATGCACGGCGAACGTAGTTCCAGTCTGATCTTGACCGCATTACATGTCCATTTCACTTCGCCAGATGATTTGAGTTATTTCAAAGGTCCTTACAGCCTAAAACAGCAAAAGAACCTAAACCCACAACAACACTGGCCAAACAAATAAATACAGTAAACAATAGGATAAAAACGACAGATCATGTCCATGTTTTTGCCACAAAATTATGTTTTATTATGTACGGAAATCACATATTCTTATCTCTGCCCCGCTCTCTCCCTCACAGACGCACGTACAGTTTGCACAATTTTGTAAGCGCTACTCTGACGATTGTATCAGTAACATAGTTTAACAACTTAAAAACTACAGGACTTCTCACATGCGAGGTAACAACAACGGCGCTGTTCGTGAAGAAAATTAACTTAAAGTTTTACTATTACTAGAGACATTGCTGCCGAACACTTTTAAGAGACGCACAGATTCGGAGGTATTCTCTCTCTCTCTCATAACTTAGTTAATAACTGCATTAGTCTGCTATCAACGTCTCAATCCTCAATTACTAGTTTTAAAATTATGTTTTGGAATTAGCAACGGAGGTGCTGGATGAGATGCGGAAGAAATAATCCTACTCCCAATAGCGTTTTAAGTAGTAAAAACGGAAAAATGCCTTGAAATATATCATCTTGTCGATGTCTTGAGGTGTGGTAACCGTAGTATAATCAGAATAATTGACTTTGGTCTGTTGAATTATTAGAAAATAATGCACACTCGAGGTGGTGATGTGGCCACGACATGAAGCGAAGAAGCCCGTCGTCAATTATTCCTTACGTAATTTCCTAATTAAGACATTAAAAAAAATATATATATATTTATATATATATATATATATATATATATATATATATATATTTTTTTTTTCACACAAATATATGTTTTAAATATATTTATATATCACTGTGTGTGTGTGTGTGTGTTGTTGTTTACTTACATTTAAATTATACACTACAATAATAGACTGGTGTTAAAAAATAAAACACTAATGTAGTTTAATGACTTGATGAAAATGTCAAAAGTTTACAGTTAATAACTTCAAACATGTCATGTATTATAATCAAGTAAAATGTAAGGTATTTTCTTACACCTTAAATACTGCAATATGTGAGTCTACATCTTACCATTATTTTCAGGTATTATTTCTTTACATTACATAATATATATTACATTACTGTATATATAATAATATACATATACAATTAAATAGTATTATTAAATAAAAAATATACAATTAAATAAAAAATATATACATATATACACTGTATAACGATTGTATATGCATAAAAGACAATTAATAATTGCAATGTGAACATTTATAGAAATATAAGCATTACATTTTCTTTTCAAGAGGAATATTGTCATTTCATGGTCTTTAGCAAAGGCTTGTCATGTCCAGTCTGTCTTATTTACTTTGTCTATCTTTGTCGCTGTGCCCTGTTTGCACAGATTTCCTTTGGCATTGCTAATGTGTTGTACGGCAGTTTGTCTTATCTCCCAATTCATGTAATTCTCACCCGTGAGTGTCGAAGCATCCCGAGAGAGTCCAATCGTGTGCTTAAACTCCGCAAACTCTGCATTACTGACAGAAAGCTTACCGATCACACTCGTCTACTGCAGACGGATGACGCGTGATGATTATTACAAGATAGCATCAGATTTGAACATAATTAAAAACATGTTCACCCAGAGGGAATCGGTCTGCAATTATTTTTACATTTGTACAGAAATAAGGGATAATAGAAATGCTCTGACAGCCATGTTTAAGTTTGACTAACTCTTCAGACAGAGTGTAATGGGATGGAATAGAGGCGTTTATCCACTAAACACATCATACTCTTGTCACAATCCGCAATCCTCCATTTTTAACCTGGAAATACAGTTGTTCCAAAAATGCATTAATGGAAGCATCATTGCATTATCAAACCAAGTGTCATTTATTGAAAAACAGATTGCTTTGATGCTTTGATCTAATGCGATGACATTTACACAGAGGTGTCCAAATAATTTTTAGAAAAAAATATATATTTTTAGTTATATCCAAGTATCTTTGTGTTTTATGTAAAGTGCATCAATCACTTATTTACACTGCTGGATTAAACAGCTGCGTTCCAATGAAATTACACATGTTAATGATGGCATCACTAGTGTGTATGTGAGTCATGAATGTGATCTAATTCTAACAGCTACTGTGTTTATTTATTTATGGCCTTTTTGGCTGCTATTTATTGATAGGATAGTGGAGAGAAGAGGGAGGAATGGAATCTGGAAATATTGCAAAATTGATTTCAACTCACATCACCCGCATGAATGCCACGGCTTAATGCACCGGAGCACATGTGCGAGCTCCACTGCAGCACCATACCACAGCTAAAATATCGTTCTTATGATTTATTACGTTAATAGTCAATATTCATAAACAAAAAATTTAATTATATAATTAATATAAAAGTACATGACATAATACATTAAATAATTCATATGATTATGTTGATTAAAAAACATTAAATTATTATTTGAAGTACTTTTCAGTTAACTAAACATTTAAAGTAATTATTTCAATGATTTCTGTAATTACACCATAAGCGCTAATTTATGAATTGGACATTTTAACGTATACCTGCTTCAAGTTGTATTAATTTAAGACTTAAATGTCTGTTTACCTCAATCAGAAGGGGGGGGGGCACTATTAGTTTAATAGACTATCATATTAATAAAAAAAATAAAGATTGATTGATTGATTGATTGATTGATTGATTGATTGTGAAATCCTTTTAGTGCTAAACGATTTAGGATACACTTACAAAAGTTGGCTGATCATAGTTGGGTTTACTTTTTAAAAGAACAAACTCAACCTCTTTCAGTAACCATTTTAGAAAAAAAATCAATATGACAATAATAAAAATAATAATAATAATTATTATTATTATTATGTATATTAACTAATTAATATAATTATTAATACAATATGGAAACGATAATAAATATATTCTAATAATACTGTAAAATACAAAATCAAGTAATACAAATAATGTTATTTTACTATAAAATTATACACTCTAAAAAATGCTGGGTTAAAAACAACCCAACTTGGGTTATTTGGCAACCCAGCGCTGGGCAAATATTGAACAGAACAATGTTGGGTTATTTTGACCCAGCTGGTTGGGTTAAATGTTTTTACCCACCATGCTGGGTTGTTTTATTTAAGTCATCTATTGTTTAAAAATTATTATATTGCTGGTTTAAAATGGACTGGAAAAAACAAACAAACAAAAAAAAAACTGAATTACTAGAGGCAACAGCAATAATCAACAAATGAACATTTTAAGTAAGAACACATGGACAAAATACAAGACAAATTGAATTTGTTTGGGTGAATTCAGCATAGTTTACCACATTACATACATTTAAAATCGTTTTACAAGCATTTTAGACTTTAAAAAACACTTTTAAATTTAAGTGTATTCAACCATTCTCTCTAATCGCTTTTCACCGAAATAGTGCTAAATCGCATGCCGGTTTGTCGCCGAAATCTGAGCCAGTGAAGGGCTGCTGTTCATGGGGAACTGCAAACTTCAGACCGCTGCCTCGCAATTTCACTCATAGCTGAAAGATGCTGCGACAGACTCCAAAACCTGCCCATAAACAAGCAGTACTGAGATTAGCGAACATGTATTATTAACATCAAATTAACTTAAACTCAGAACTATAACGAATAAAATCCATTTATGTTATGCAAGGCAAAAGGCGTTTCCAGCATGCGAAGTGACCACTCCTGACACAGCTGACTGACATCTCATCTTTATGTTGCGTTGCATAAAATAATACAATTTACAGCACAGTAAAGACTTTATAAATAAATACAATTTATACAAACCTTAGTGCACCAAATCGGCGGTGCTGAGAACCACTCTCCTGTAGTGGATAGGGCTGTGACGGTGGCAGATTTTTACCACCACGGTGGTAATGGACCAACTACCACCGGTGGCGCGGTGTTGATATATATATAATTGGGCTGGGCAAGTTAATGCGTTATTATCATGTTAACGCATTAATTAATTAACGCCGACAATTATTTTATCGCACATTAACGCAGTTTTTTTTATTATTATAAAAGTCTGTTGCACACTGGCTCTGAATACACATACAGACAAACCATGGGTCACAGAAGGGTGGGATGTTGATCAGTAGGCCTACTGGCTTGGGATGGGTGTCATCACACGTCTCAACCAATGAGAGAATTTGGGATGGGTCTAAGACTGCAGCAGCGCTCACATGAAGCGCTCCAATGAAAGTATTTAGGCTAAGCATCAACATTCTCAAACCACTGTTCACTGATATTTTTAACAGAAAAGAATGCAACGAGCTCATAATCACGACTTCATAAGTGGGAAATAGGAAGTTTCCGATAGCACGTGAAGAAAGCAGAGAAGCGTTCTTGCTCAGCACAGTGGAGTGCACCGTTTTGGTAACTTTGTGGCTTATTATTATGAGTCGTTTGGGACGTGGTAACACACGGCCCTCTCACAATATATTGCTTTACAGGTCTATCACTTCTGCCACTCAGAAATGTACACGCAATCATGCTGCACGTATCAGAAGTTCCACTCTCTGGCACGGTTAGCGCTCACACTCACTGATCTATATATAACTGAACCATGCTCTGGCCCACCTCTTCCAACCGAGCACGGCATGGAGCGATCACACTACTCAAACGAACCGGGCTTTGGGGGTCAACCGCGCTCGGCATGGTTCAAAATGCCTAATGTGAGTACACCCTTATTCTCTCGGCTATCACACACACGAGTCTCTACCCGCCGATAGTGCAGGTCTCTACTCGGAAGGTGCCTGTTATAATGTTATGATCGAGGCTCTGGACTCTGAGCCAAAACCTGCCCATAAACAAGCAGTACTGAGATTAGCGAACATGTATTATTAACATCAAATTAACTTAAACTCAGAACTATAACGAATAAAATCCATTTATGTTATGCAAGGCAAAAGGCGTTTCCAGCATGCGAAGTGACCACTCCTGACACAGCTGACTGACATCTCATCTTTATGTTGCGTTGCATAAAATAATACAATTTACAGCACAGTAAAGACTTTATAAATAAATACAATTTATACAAACCTTAGTGCACCAAATCGGCGGTGCTGAGAACCACTCTCCTGTAGTGGATAGGGCTGTGACGGTGGCAGATTTTTACCACCACGGTGGTAATGGACCAACTACCACCGGTGGCGCGGTGTTGATATATATATAATTGGGCTGGGCAAGTTAATGCGTTATTATCATGTTAACGCATTAATTAATTAACGCCGACAATTATTTTATCGCACATTAACGCAGTTTTTTTTATTATTATAAAAGTCTGTTGCACACTGGCTCTGAATACACATACAGACAAACCATGGGTCACAGAAGGGTGGGATGTTGATCAGTAGGCCTACTGGCTTGGGATGGGTGTCATCACACGTCTCAACCAATGAGAGAATTTGGGATGGGTCTAAGACTGCAGCAGCGCTCACATGAAGCGCTCCAATGAAAGTATTTAGGCTAAGCATCAACATTCTCAAACCACTGTTCACTGTTATTTTTAACAGAAAAGAATGCAACGAGCTCATAATCACGACTTCATAAGTGGGAAATAGGAAGTTTCCGATAGCACGTGAAGAAAGCAGAGAAGCGTTCTTGCTCAGCACAGTGGAGTGCACCGTTTTGGTAACTTTGTGGCTTATTATTATGAGTCGTTTGGGACGTGGTAACACACGGCCCTCTCACAATATATTGCTTTACAGGTCTATCACTTCTGCCACTCAGAAATGTACACGCAATCATGCTGCACGTATCAGAATTTCCACTCTCTGGCACGGTTAGCGCTCACACTCACTGATCTATATATAACTGAACCATGCTCTGGCCCACCTCTTCCAACCGAGCACGGCATGGAGCGATCACACTACTCAAACGAACCGGGCTTTGGGGGTCAACCGCGCTCGGCATGGTTCAAAATGCCTAATGTGAGTACACCCTTATTCTCTCGGCTATCACACACACGAGTCTCTACCCGCCGATAGTGCAGGTCTCTACTCGGAAGGTGCCTGTTATAATGTTATGATCGAGGCTCTGGACTCTGAGCATAACTTTTTTTCTATAACAAACTATAAAATATTTTCTATAAAATGTTATTGCCCTGGCAAATATAATTTGGTGTTATATTTAATTTGATTACATTAATGTTATAAATTGAGATTTACAAGAAATATTTTAACTGCTAATATGTGAAAGGAATACTGCTTTAAAAAAAGCACCTCATTTGTTTAAAGTGTTTTCAAACCAAATATTATTGCACTTTTATTCATATAGCAGTACTTTTAAATGAAAAAGTGCACAATGCACTACTTTTGAATTAATTATTGAATTTTGTGCATAACAATGCGATTAATCACAGACAAATCATACGATTAATCACGATTTAAAAAAATGTATCGTTGCCCAGCACTAATATATCAATAATATGAATTATATAATATGTAATTTATGTATAAAAATGTGTATATATATATATATATATATATATATAATTTTG
>NW_015506116.1:325363-335537 GCF_001515645.1 Sinocyclocheilus grahami | reverse complement strand
TGAGGTATACCTATGATGAAAATTACAGGCCTCTCTCATCTTTTTAAGTGGGAGAACTTGCACAATTGGTGGCTGACTAAATACTTTTTTGCCCCACTGTATACTGTATATAATTTATATTAATTATATATATAATCTATATATAACAATTATATATATATATATATATATATATATATATATATATAATTTTGAAACAAATAATAATAAATGAGGCTCAGTCATCTATTTACAAACGTGCATGTTTATTTTAGCACTTCCATCAGTGAATAAGCAGCCTGCAAAACACTAAAATAAATATCAAAGAAATTATACAGTTAAACAAGAAAGTAGCCTATACAGACAAACCATGGGTCACAGAAGGGTGGGATGTTGATCAGTAGGCCTACTGGCTTGGGATGGGTGTCATCACACGTCTCAACCAATGAGAGAATTTGGGATGGGTCTAAGACTGCAGCAGCGCTCACATGAAGCGCTCCAATGAAAGTATTTAGGCTAAGCATCAACATTCTCAAACCACTGTTCACTGTTATTTTTAACAGAAAAGAATGCAACGAGCTCATAATCACGACTTCATAAGTGGGAAATAGGAAGTTTCCGATAGCACGTGAAGAAAGCAGAGAAGCGTTCTTGCTCAGCACAGTGGAGTGCACCGTTTTGGTAACTTTGTGGCTTATTATTATGAGTCGTTTGGGACGTGGTAACACACGGCCCTCTCACAATATATTGCTTTACAGGTCTATCACTTCTGCCACTCAGAAATGTACACGCAATCATGCTGCACGTATCAGAATTTCCACTCTCTGGCACGGTTAGCGCTCACACTCACTGATCTATATATAACTGAACCATGCTCTGGCCCACCTCTTCCAACCGAGCACGGCATGGAGCGATCACACTACTCAAACGAACCGGGCTTTGGGGGTCAACCGCGCTCGGCATGGTTCAAAATGCCTAATGTGAGTACACCCTTATTCTCTCGGCTATCACACACACGAGTCTCTACCCGCCGATAGTGCAGGTCTCTACTCGGAAGGTGCCTGTTATAATGTTATGATCGAGGCTCTGGACTCTGAGCATAACTTTTTTTCTATAACAAACTATAAAATATTTTCTATAAAATGTTATTGCCCTGGCAAATATAATTTGGTGTTATATTTAATTTGATTACATTAATGTTATAAATTGAGATTTACAAGAAATATTTTAACTGCTAATATGTGAAAGGAATACTGCTTTAAAAAAAGCACCTCATTTGTTTAAAGTGTTTTCAAACCAAATATTATTGCACTTTTATTCATATAGCAGTACTTTTAAATGAAAAAGTGCACAATGCACTACTTTTGAATTAATTATTGAATTTTGTGCATAACAATGCGATTAATCACAGACAAATCATACGATTAATCACGATTTAAAAAAATGTATCGTTGCCCAGCACTAATATATCAATAATATGAATTATATAATATGTAATTTATGTATAAAAATGTGTATATATATATATATATATATATATATAATTTTGAAACAAATAATAATAAATGAGGCTCAGTCATCTATTTACAAACGTGCATGTTTATTTTAGCACTTCCATCAGTGAATAAGCAGCCTGCAAAACACTAAAATAAATATCAAAGAAATTATACAGTTAAACAAGAAAGTAGCCTAAATAAGAAAGTTAAATACACCCTGTCTACCGGACGCGAGCAGCGCGACACGACACAACAAAATACAGCAGAACTCATTATAATCAGTGATGCTACACTGGATGCGGCGTGACATGACAAATCCCCGACAGTAAACTGCCTCGTCCTATTTATGAGGTACTGACACAAAGTTCAAATGTCCTGTGTAGACAGACTCAACCTGTTGCGACGCAGTGGTGTCGTGTCCGGTGTAGACACGGTTCACTGTTCAGCCGCCAAGCAAGCGGGCACATTAACTATTCGTTTGCACGCGCTCTCTTTGAAATAGGAACCGTTGCCACATTTCTTGTTAATATCTTTCATTTATCGCGGTCTCATTTGTATTTGGCCAGTTTGGAGAAAGCCTCGCCAAACCTGACCAGCCAGGCGTTTGCGATTACGGGAGCTTGAAGACACTTGTACAAACGTGGATGGGTGACATGAATGGAGATGACTCCAGATCGGCGATGTAGTATTTGGTTTCCCAACAAGGTCCATCACCCAACACAAAATGTATTTACTGAATGCATAAACTGTATGTTCCTGTGCTCAAACCTGCCTATCTAAAGGAAACGCTGTGTATGGTGTTTGAGGTAATTTGTGAATTACCATAGACTTATAGTCTAAATAAAACAATTGCAACTATTACTGTTATTACACTTGTATACAAAACTTCATATTATGCTTGTTATAGAGTGCGTGACATCACATGCACTACCGCCGGTGGCAGTAGACAACAGTGACGCGGTTATCACGGCGACCGTCACAGCCCTAGTAGTGGACTCGAAAAGCCCACGTTCTGACTGTAACTCAGTAGACCCAACAACTTAGTTACAGAAGAACTACCCAGCACCTGGGTAAAAATATTAAAAACAACCCAGTAAAATGACCCAGTGAACTGAACCCACCATTCAAACAATAAAGCATCAAGTTTTAATTTTGTACAGGTTGCCGGCTACTCAGAATGGTTTCAGAGTGAAGCTTGGATCTGTGTTAAATTTACACGCATACAACCCATGACATCAGTGTCTCAGAATGGTTAATTTCACAGTAAATGAACCAAACCGTTCTCAGACACTGAAACACTGCATCATGAACTACACATGTAAATGGCGCACTTGACTGTAATTCAGTAGTGCATGTTCTAATTAAATCACAGCCTGTGCTATTTGACAATCCCACTAAGCCGTATCTTGATAAGGATTTCAATATATCATGCAGCCTAATTTCCACGGGTGTGAGAGTGTTTGTAATTAGTCTCATGTCAGTATTGCAGCAACACTGGAGAAATTAATATTGACTTGATATTGAAATACAGGTACTTTGGACATTCATACACAGCACATTAAGCACATAAAACCAAACTTCCACCATTGCACTTTTTATTTTTACAGGTGGACCGTAACCACACGTGATTTTCTCTCAATCAATGAAACGCTGTTAAGAAGCAACGTGCACCCAGGAGATAAAGGCTAGCTGATGTTCTGCTATTTTCAGGTGAATGTTTGCATACACCCGTTTCCCAGAGTTCTCCACTGGGTGTAAGTGAGCTGGCACATTCAATAGAAGACCAAAGCGTGTTTCCCTTTCATTCCATCTGAATCTAGCCATTTCCTCCGCCGCACACTCGCACAGTTTCTCTCGGGAGACCAGAGCGGTTCAATCCCGGATGGTTCTCTTTGAATTCACCTCACACACTTCTATTTTCAGGGCCCACCTATGTTCAGCTCCTCTAAATGGCTGTGGAAGGTTCGAAAATAAAAACATCAATATGTGTGGGTCACAAAGTCAGCCTTATTTTGAAGAAGCAGACTTTTTACCGGATAAACCGTGGCGTCCGTTGGGTTTCCAGCGCACCTTCATTATTGATAGCTTGGCTTTAGATGGTAATTGTTATGGTTATGGAATATAATTGCTGTAATGATGATGATGATGACATTAAGAACTGTGATGAATGGGCAAAAGCGCGCAGACAAACGTCATGCCCCATAATGATGTATAACACTAATGAATCTGCTGGTGTGGCACCTAGGCCGCGTGTCACTGGTTCCAGCGAGTGTGACACCGCAATCTCCCGTTCCTTCCTCTGATGATAAGTAGAAGTCATTAGGTTGTCATCAAAGGGGAAGGACATTCTCCAGTCATCCTTCCTCTGCTGCTACTTAATTGCTGTCAACCAGCAGCCAAAAATAGACACAAAGACATTTCTCTCGTTTACTGCCGCCGTACTGAACTGCCATTGCGCTTAACAAAACATTTAAGGTAAGTGCTGTACTGATTACTCAGTGCATTTGCAGTATAAATTACTTTGATGATTATGGATTTGTGAGATTGGAGTTTCTACTTGAATGATTTTGCAAAACAGATCTGACTCTGAATTGCATTCGATAAGGCACTTTTGAAGTAGAGTATATTAATGAGCCAAATAGCAATGTTGCCTGGCAACTGCAAACAACTCAGCTAGGCCAATTAAGTAAATTACTTGGCAGAGGAATTGTTTATTCCAATTATTAATATTAATTAGAGCTGAAGCTAATTACAGTTTTGATAATTGATTACTTTGATTTCATTTTTAATTTAATCGAGTAAAAAAGCCTAATCTTTTTTCTGCATTTTATTGAAAAAAGAAACCATACTCATTATTTCACATCTTACCCAGTGTTTTCTTCTAAACAACGTACCAAATGAAGACTATATGAACTACTAAAAAAGTTTGAATGTAGGCCATACATTATGCATATACTATTCTGTATATGCATGTTACAGTAAGCAACCAAACAAAGCAGTAGGATGGTGTAAAAAAAAAAAGTTAAGTAAGATGTAGAATGCTCTGCAGAGACACATTTACTTCTCTAAACCTTTTTCCCCTCTAAATATTAGGGGTATTTCGTTTAAAGCTTTAATTTGAATATGTATATATTTATTTTATTTTTATTTTTTTACTCATATATACTATTCTGTATATGCATGTTACAGTAAGCAACCAAACAAAGCAGTAGGATGGTGTAAAAAAAAAAGTTAAGTAAGATGTAGAATGCTCTGCAGAGACACATTTACTTCTCTAAACCTTTTTCCCCTCTAAATATTAGGGGTATTTCGTTTAAAGCTTTAATTTGAATATGTATATATTTATTTTATTTTTATTTTTTTACTCATGGGAAAAATGTGTTCTCTGAAAGGTTCCTTGTGGAACCCAGAATGTATCTTCTGCTGCATCACTTCGCTTTTGGTTCCTTTATTTTTAAGAGTGAAAATATGTATAATGATATTGTTTGTCATACTGGACTTAATTTATGTTGATTTCTTTTTCATTTTTAAAGAAATGAAACGTTGAGATAATTACACATTACAGCATTGACTGAGTTTTATATATATATATATATATATATATAGCTAAAGGCTAAGTGTTACATGTAAGTATAAATTAACTTTGTTATAATTATATGTGAAGCATGATATGTATATTATATGCTTTTACAAAATAAATGAGAAAGAAAAATGCTGTAGTGAAACCTTGTTTAATGGTGTTTGTCATTGGGCACAGTAGATTCTCTAGCTCAGGGAGTTACAGGACTCCAAGTGCATCCACACTGACTTTATAAAAATGTGTCATGAAAAAGAGTTTAGTTTTTTTCACCTGGGATGCTAGATGTTTGCAACCGAGCTCCTCATAAGGGAATTTTACTAGGTGTTCCATAACGGGAAGCAGGGTGTTTAAAGATTAGATATCAAGCCACTTTGGGCCAAATGATACATGTGTGGCCCCAAGGATTGTTTTTTATCTCCTGTGTTATGTCATTGTGTGCTTACAGTGGGCGGCATTAGTCATAACAATCGAGTTCCTACAGTATTTGGGTTATGAGGGAGGTCTACAGGGACAGAGATGTAGTGTGTGCTGCAAAAACAAGTCTGTACGACCATGTACACATGCACTGCAGAGTTTTGAGAGTCACAATCCCTTTTATTTGCAGAAGTGAATCTTCCCTAAGTTATCGTTCAGTTCAAGTAGTAATTTATTTGAGACCGTAGCAGTTTCTCACTGCTATAGATGAATGATGGCAAAGATTTAACCCTATATTTTTTGAGCAAATTAAGATTGGTATTATCATTCGGTGGTTGAGTTATACTGTGCATTGTTTTATTTTTACACATTAAACTGCTGCTTTAAAAAAAATTATAAATAAATACATGCATACATACATACATACAGGGGCGATTCTAGGATTTTAATTTTAGGGGGGCTCAGCCCCCAGTGAGGGTATAATAATAATAATAATAGCCTAATAATAAAAAAAAATAAAATAAATAAAACAATATATAAGACAAAATATGTTTGATTAATAGGGGTCGTATACTAAACTTATTGCAGTATTCCACTGTATTGCATAGATAGGTATAATATTTGAGTACTGAATTAGCCAAATTGAAGTCTTCATGATCTTATACACACAACCTGTTTACTGTACAAGCACAAATATTACTGTTTGCATTTCTAGTACAACCCTCTTTCCTTAGACCGAACAAGAGCTTGAACAAGGAGTT
Source organism: Sinocyclocheilus grahami (assembly GCF_001515645.1). Classification (NCBI taxonomy): domain Eukaryota; kingdom Metazoa; phylum Chordata; class Actinopteri; order Cypriniformes; family Cyprinidae; genus Sinocyclocheilus; species Sinocyclocheilus grahami. The sequence continues at coordinate 329,307 of NW_015506116.1, read as the reverse complement.
GTGAAGCATGTTTCTCGAAAGAAAGGGCCTGATCTTCTTGATGTTGAATAAAGCAAATCTGCAGGACCGGGCAGTTTTAGCAATGTGGTCTGAGAAAGTCAGTTGATCATAAATCATAACTCTAAGGTTTCTGGCTTTTTTGAAGGAGTTATGGTTGATGTGCCTAATTGGATGGTGAAATTGTGATGAAATGATGGGTTTGATGGAACCACAAGTAGTTCTGTCTTGGCGAGGTTGAATTAAAGAAATGTTGTTAGACAAGCTGAGATGCGAGCAGCTATCGTCGGATCATCAGGATGGAATGAGAGGTAGAGTTGAGTGTCATCAGCATAGTAGTGATATGAAAAGCCATGTTTCTGAATGACAGAACCTAGTGATGCCATGCAGACAGAAGAGAAGTGGTCCAACAACTGAGCCCTGAGGCACCCCAGTAGTTAGAGGTTGCGACTTGGACACCTTACCTCTCCAAGATACCTTGAAGGACCTATCTGAGAGGTAAGACTTAAACCACTGGAGTGCAGTTCCTGAGATGCCCTTTGCCAATAGGGTTGACAGGAGGATCTGGTGGTTAACCATAAGTAGTGGGGTTATACGAGTCTGTCTAAATGCTGAGGGAAAAACACCAGTGTGAAGGGATTTGTTAATGATGTGAGTGAGTGCAGGTACAACTGCAAGAGAAATGGCTTGAAGGAGATGAGATGGAATAGGATCAAGCGGACAAGTAGTAGGATGATTAGAAAGGATGAGTTTGGAGACTCAGAGAGTGAAGAGAAGGATGTGAACAAGTGTATATTTGATGGTAAGATGTGCTTGACAGATTGTGGTGTGGAAAATTGTGCACTGATGGTTTTAATTTTATTAATGAAGAATGTGGCAAAGTTGTCAGCTGTTTGAGTTGATGAAGGAGGGGGAAGAGGAGGACAAAGGAGCGAGGAAAACGTTTTATAGAGCATGCGAGAGTTAGATGAATTGTTAATTTTGTTATGATAGTATGTCATTTTAGCAGTGGAGACATTAGCAGAGAAGGAAGAAAGGAGTGACTGATACATATTAAGGTCAGTAGGATTTTTTGATTTGCGCCATACCCTTTCAGCAGCCCTGAACTTAGAACAATGTTCGCTGAGAACATCAGACAGCCAAGGGGCAGAAGGGGTGGTACGGGCTGGTCTGGAAGACAAGGGGCAGACAGTGTCTAAACCAGATGTAAGAGTGGAGCAGAAAGTATCAGTAGCACTGTTAGCATCAAGAGATGCTCAGGGCCATGAGGTTTAGTCTTAAATGATTAGCAATAGATGCAATGAAATCTGCTTTGTTTACTGCAGACTGGCAATTCCAGAGACCAATAGAAAAATAAAGTAGTGTATAAGCAGACATAGGCAAAGAGCGCAGGTTGTTAGGATTGCGCTGCCTAAAGTGTGTGATGCGTGGTTTGCCAGTGGTAGTGATAGTAGGGATCTGGAAACACATAGTAAGAATTGGTTATAAAAACTGAAAACAGAAGTGAAACAAGTAGTAGAAAAGAGAATGAATCAAAAGTGATACTTATGTCCCTTGCCGGTGTCCCTGCACTGTGGAGTCGCACGGTAGAGTCGATGGCCTTTACACTCTTCGGTCTTCACACAAGGAGGGCTTCACACGAGGGCTGTCGTGACCGCTGCCACAGTATACTAAGCTTTTTTTATACCCATTTCACAAAATGAAAATTTAATTCAGCTGCGCATATTCAAACAAAAGCCAACACAGATAAGTTGTGTGAAATTAAGCAAAATCAACGTTACTCACCTATCAAGAAGAAACAACGCAACATCTGCATCCGATTTGAGCCCTTCCCGCTCCTTGAGTTCTCTCCACCGCTGGAAAGCTGCTCCAATATTTACGCGGGCCCTACCTCTTGCCTGATCGTAACCCTTCTATTTATTTTATTTGGTTTCTCTGATATTTTCCTCTTTTTTTATCTGCCATCTCTCTCTATCTGTAGTCGATCTGCTAATATCCGTCCTTTGCACCCAAATTGAGCGCTCTCTTCTCTCTATCATTTCAAGGCATGCCCCCTTACTGCTGATTGGCTACAAGTCAGGTCCAAAGCGTTTTTTTAAAAATCACTTAGTGCACCTTTAATTGTTGACCTTAAGACTAGCAATTGCACTAACAAAATAAATATTGTAAATTTTGATTTCATACAGACTTTAATAGTAATAAAATAAAGATAGCTTTTATTAGTTTTGCAAATGGCTGCCAGGATCACTTGTATCAACAAGCTGATTCTTGAATAATGAAGGTCTCCTCACCACTCCAGCACCATAGGAGACACTCCAGGAATGGTTTTCAAATAAAGGATTCTAAATGAGGGCAGTGCTCCATCCTCCACTGCCATCACTCCTTCCTGCAGTGATCATAACTACCCCACTACCAGTAATGCGGGAAATTACTGAGTCATTCTATCACTCCTGGCAATGGAGCTTTTATTGATCCCCGCCTCCCAAAATGCTTTAATCTTCTTTATCCGTAGATCTCATCCAGTAAGAAATGGGATTTGGAGGTGTTTATTGAGGTTTGTCTAAATTTACAGTTACGTCTGTTGAGACTTATTATTTTTAACAATGAACAAGCAATTTTTATACATACAGTAATTGTAAGTTTTGTTACATGTTCGTTTAGGGCAACTGGTGTGGGCAGAATGTGGAGAAAAGTCACTGCTATCTCTTTTTGAGCTTTGGCAAAGAAAACATTCAACTTTGGGAAAAAAAGGCATCTTGAAAGTTTGTGTTATTTAAAGACAAATATTGATGTTTAGAAAAGAAAAGTGAAGGGTGAAATACAGTGTTTGTGCATTTTTTAAACACTCATTAAACCTTATCAAAGTCATTGTCCATGGACTGAACTTTAACAGCCACTTTTGAACAGACTTCAGTTGTTGTTCACATTCAAGATGCCCTGGAAACCTTTTTGACTTGATATGTATTATGGTTAAAATATATTCTGCAAAATATGAAAACGAGAAATAGGAAAGGAGAAAATAACCGATAGATATGGATACACGTCACATGACAGGCATCATTCAGGGACACACATATATAACATCTCCCATCTTCTTGACTATTTATAGATGTCTTGTCAAATCTCTGTGCTGTGTGTACCCTTAAAGCTCCCATCTGCCTTCTCCTTTTCCACCCTTAAGTCTCTTTTTCCCACTTGTCTTGGGGGTTTTTTTCATACCAGCCTTAGAGCTGTATGGTGTACTTTTTGGATGTTAAAATACATTCTTCTCTAAGCTATTCTTAGCTTTTCCCAAATAGGCTAAATATTGTACTCTCTGCAGGTATCAAAACATTTAGTTTGTTTAAGTGTCCTGACCAGCATCACCCTGGTTCCTGGATTTTTCCATTGGTTTTTGGATTATTGCAGACAATAAGCTCTGTGACCAACAAATTATTTCTACATGTTTTGTTTATCAAGTTAGTCTTCTTAAATGAATATAACTTTTATGGATTTTAAAGCCTAAATACAATCACCTGAAGTAAAAAGCTAAAGTTATAAGTGCACTACACTGTCTCATGATTTCAACATCACCATTATGAAGCTTCTTACTACTCTTTCCAGCTTTATTTAAAATATACAAATTGGGGAAAAAATGAGAGTAGAGTTAGAATAGTTTGCAAGAGTGTGATTTAATGTGAACAAAATTTTGTGAGAAGAGAACTCCAAATTCAGAGGAATAACATTGCTCATTCCAGGTAACCCTTTGATAAAGGGGAGCACTGCACAATACTACCACGAGGACAGCCCAAGTACTGGGCCAAACCTCAAATACAACCCTCAAAGGTGAGGGGAGCACTGCCCGAGAACGCATTACACAGGAAGTTTCTCGTAATGCCACCTATACCTCCCGCTCGATGCCTCAGCAAGAGGGGATATCCTGGTGATCGGGAAACCCCTCAGGGCGA
>NW_015506116.1:319074-325333 GCF_001515645.1 Sinocyclocheilus grahami | reverse complement strand
AAATTTCCCACCTAACCTCGGTCAGGTGGAGAGATGGTGGTTACAGGGGAATTAGGAAGGTGAAGATAAGGGCAGATGTAAGACCTCCGAAGGAAATGAGTAGATACTGAGGTATCACTCTGATCCGGACAAAAGTGCTGACACCCTGTCTGGATGACATCCCTTAGGTCTTTTACTTACCTTCCTTTGACCCACGATTCTTCCTACCCCTACCCGCGGGCGTCTTAGAGTCTTAGAGGACGTCTCACCCATAGAGCGATAGCTGGCCAGTGTCTCTCTATAGGGGCATCTTCTAATAACCACTTTCGCGCATCGCCTCGATGTTGGCATAACTCGTATGCTGGAATCGATGGATGCGTGAGGAAAAAACGGCCTCTTCCATTCCTTCTCAGTCTTTATATGGAAAACAGGAAGAATGAAGGCTCACCTGAGCTGGAGGGTTATGGCCAGAAAAATAACGTTCATCGAGATACTCGCGACGTCACTTTCTTCACCCGCTTCACGGCAAGTAAAGCCTCGCCGCGGCGCAATCCATAATTTCCAAAAGCTCATCATACTCAGGACAGGAGGATCGGGAAGGCTCAGCCTCAGCTTGCTGGGCTGATCCCAGCAGAGCACTGGTCCCTGAATCAGACAATGTTAATGAAATAACATCATTCTCCAGCGGCTCACTCTCGTGCACAGCCGACAATCGCGAAAGGGAAACCCCCCTCCAAACTCATCGGCCAGATCCACCTGCGATCCCCACAAGCTCATTCCCTTCCGTGCCTCAGCAGTGGCGGGTCCTGAATCGCGGAAAGCAGATGGCTGCCCCTCTTTCCTCGATAAAAAGAGACAAACGAGAGCGGAGATTTTCCCTTGGAAAAACCGCTCGCAGTGCACGCCGATTGCCCCCTCGGAGGCATCGCGTGCATGCTCTTCGCCCAAACAAATAACGCATAGATCGTGTGTGTCATCAAATGTCAAACAACGTCAACACTGATGCACACATCCTTAAACACTTTGCTAGTGCTCGCCATAATGAGATAAATAGATCGCTCTTACCACAGAAATGCACGCTTCAAACAAAACAGTCAATGAAGACGAAGAAGAGAATGATGTGTGCTCCCGGCGCCTATTTATACTATAGTCACACCGGTAGTGACGTCATGGCTGTCGCTGGCCAACGAGTTGGTGTTTTTTCAATGTATGCTTCAGACACGGGTCAGGACGAGGCGTTCCCCATAGCGACCCCGAGAGGATGCAGTTCGAAGTTCCCATGAAAGGTACACGGTGTGTTTCCAAAGCAGGAACCAGGATCTAAATAAAGTTCCGGGTAAAATATTGCCCCTCAGAAAGTCCCTGATCGCGAGGTAGTACTTTTTCAAAGGTCCAGAACTTTTTGGGGTGGGACTTGGGTGCTGAACATGCTGATTGGTTGAGTTCACGCACCATTTATTTGCATTTTTTTTATATATTACTGTTATTGTGTCATGAAATGTAGTTTTAAAAGTATTTCAGGCGAGAATGTAGTTGATTAAAACTCAAATCTGCATTTTATTTATAAAGACAGCGCCTATTTGAAAAAGTGCTTTGCTGATTTCGGAGACGTGAGGTCCACGCGATCACCGGGCGATCAGTGCTCATGTATCCCACTGAGAGGACCATAACCTCGGCTAGTCCTTCTGACATTTGCCGCTGACTCTGATGTCTCTGTAGTTAAACATGAGATATAATTTGTTTTGGGTAAATCTAACAGGTAATCTTTGGTCTTTATTATATATCTATTAATATGTTAAAATGAAAATAAAAAGAGGCAATGCTGTTTGATATAATATTTAGTTTCATTGTAATGTATGCATGTTCCCTGAACTACATTTCTGCGGCTATTATGTTTAAATGAAAACGAAAAGAGGTAGTGGTGTTTGATATATTTCGTCTTATTGTAAATACAGTGAGGAAAATTGTAGTAGCCAAGGCGAGCTGACTGATGTTATCAAGTACGCTGCTGTTCCATTTGCAGAATTACCGGACTTGCGTCGTCCTGTCCCCAGGAGTTCATACTCCCGAGTCGAACATATGAAGTCCGAACTACCAAGGACAAAAGTCCGAAATTTGCGTACTTGGTATTCGAGAAATGCACGCAGACCTACGTCACCAGACTATTAGCCTAATCTTCACGGTACTTTAGTCCGCGATGGAAACGCAGACAGCAACAGGTCTGCAGGAAAAAAAGGTCCTGGGACAAATTGTTCCAGGTAATATCGTTGGAAAAGCGACTTAAGCTGACCCTTTCAGCAGGGCCATGATCCGTTTTGTGCCATTTTTCATCAATTTCCTATTTGTAGCTGTTTGATAAAGCCTCAGTTTGGTTTCTAAAGCTACAGTAGCATCAAGCCGAGTCTTCCTCATTTGCACCCAGGCAATCTCTGCCACCGCTTTTAATATTCCACCTTAGTTTAAGGACAGATAGTATTGCAGGTACAAATTTCACGCTCGCCTCCCCCTCATCACTCGGTCTCTCCCTCTCTGAGCATTTGCTTGTTCTTTTTTTGCCTCCGCGCAGGAATAAAAGGTGACTGTCTCCATTCAGGTGTGGTCAATCTCGCATTGATGGGAGATAATTGTCTCCTGCCCTCGCCTAGGTAATTGTCTTTTGATTGAGGTCATCAGCACAATCAAGCAAGCTGAAGGGATGAAAAGTGACAGAGCACAGAGAGAGAGAGAGAGGGGACGAATGAGAGGTGAGCGTGGGATGTGTGTGACTTGTTGAAGGAGTCTGGCTGAGAGGAAAAGGCTTTGTTTACCCTGGCAGAGCCCCATGCGGCCTGCTATTAAACCCTGCACTGATGGAGCCAGCAGGACAGGAACACAGTAAGGGGGAGGATGATGATGGACAAGCCGTATTACCTTCAGCCGTCGCTGCGAGGTCGAGCGGCCATTAGTGACGGCCATGAATGTGGCTGACAATGGAGAGCTAGCTTTTACTTAGGACTGACCACTGCGAGCCGAGTGTCTAAAGTAAGGTGCGAGTGTGTAAGAGAAAATAAATGCATATTAAAAGATAGAGCAGGACTGGTGCCATAGCAACAGCAATTGATTTAAATGATAAATATAAAATTAATTGGGATTCATTAGTGGGCAATATTTATTGCGACAAAATTGCAATTTTTGGGTAAACTATCCCTTTAAATAAATTGCTACATGTTTAAATAAATGAATGCATAATACAGTGCTGTTCTCATAGATATGCTTTCCTCTTTTGCATTAGTTTCATTGCACATCTTTTTTTAACTAAGCTAAAATATTGCCATTTTGCTGCAAATAATGTGTTACAGGGAAAGCATTGAAAAAAGTCTTAAGTGCATTAAAACAGTAATAATAATAATAACATTATGAATTAATCAATGAAAGAATTTTTATTTTTGTTTAAACAATTGCTCTGACATTGGTTGCTGCAGTGGGACGCTTCTCTTCCTCTGACATGTTTTATTTCTGTTGTACAACCTCACATTTATTGCATTCATAGCAGACGGATTAATAGACTGCAGAGTAGCAGAACCAAACACACTGTGGAAAAGAAATTGTCCATTACCCTAAAGACAAGCGCAAGCCACTCACATCTCCACAGAATTTCCGGAAGACAAATTTTCATATTTTTATTGAGGATCATCAATCAGCCAGTACAGTATCATAAAATGCAAAGCTTGTTCTAGTGTCGTACTTTAATGGCGGGGCAAAATATGTTCAAATGAATTACACATTTGCATATTACGGTGGCCTTGGGGTGCAAAACATGACAGCATTAGCGGAGGAAACAAAGGCTGACAACCCAACACCATTAACCCATAGTACAACATTAACAGAAACGAAGCATTTTTGAAAACGCTGCATTTCATAAAACAAAGTGCTAACAATACAGCAATATTAAGTAGCAACACATAAGAGGTTATGCATATAAAACACAAAAAAACATTAATAATAATAATAAAAGAAACATTAACAAAGCACAAAGCTAGTTCTATAATGCTTGGCGAATGTTATATATTAGCATTCCCATTGATCTCAATGCCATTTGTTTAGCTGGTGATTTAAATGTTGCTTGCAAAAGTTACTTGTGAGGATACACAGGCACAGTACTTTTGGTTGGAGAAAAATGTTTTTGCCCTAAAATTATGTAGTTATGGCATCTATCAACAGGGGCTAGCTGCGTATGCTAACCAAAGACTGCATCTAAAATCACATACTTTCTGAGTAGGCACTTTTTGGAATAAGTATTTACTTTGTGATCATTTAAATATGAAATAAATACATATGTTTTATATACTATGAATGTATGTTGCATGGATGAAATCTGTACATACTACATTTGTCTCATTGTCATGTAACCTACCAACGGCACTTGTGTTGCTTCATTTCCATTCACACTTCTCTTCTGTGGCCTGATAGGATAGTAAAATGTCCATCAGATGGGCACTTCAGAATTTCGTTAGAAGGAACTTTTCACCTTCTGTTTTATGAATACTGTGAATTCAGACATACTGATATTTTACTGTTCACATACTGTATGTTAAGGAACTATATAGCATATAGTAGGGAAGTATGCAATTTCATATGCAGCCAGATTGATGTGTGACATGCTATTTATGACTCATGATTGGCTCATGAATCAAAGATGGCAACATCCGGATTGTGTACATTTGTGGGTCCTGCACCAGCTAAGCAGCTGCCATTGAGATGAATGGGAATGCCAACGTAGACTTTTCTCCAGGTATAGTCTATAGACCACCTTGTTCCAGTTAGCTTCTTTGAAATGGCCACCAAAGCATACAAACAAAATATCTGTTGTTTCAAACAATATGCAATTAGGCTGTTTCCAAGTCACAAAGGGGACATTGAGGGGATTATATAAAGCAATGTGTTGTTTAGCAGCAGTGGAATGAACAAACCCACTCAGAGTCGCGCTTGGCTGGTCTGAAGAACCTGCAGGATGTCTGTCTCTTTCAGTGTGGAACTCAGTTGTATTGTTAGCTGTGGCAATGCTAAGTATGTTTTATTTCAGGCCTGTGGGAGTGAGATTGAGGTATTTGATACACAAGTTTAAAAAGGTTTAACGGTTTCCAGGATGTGTATCTGGAGAACAGCTGTAAATGGAATAAGTGATCAAAAGAAATTACTCACCACATAGATTGCTTGACATAACAGCATCAGATCTCAGAGATATTTACTCCGAAATAACTATGCTTGGTGTAATATCATAATGGTATACAGACACAAAAAGATTTAGTATGTGCAAGTTTTAGAAGTTCAATCAGGGTTGCAATAAAGAACAGTAGGCCATATTTGAGAGGACTCTGTTTGAACCAGCTGTGCGTAAGTTACAGCTTAGTTATGTCTACAGCCTAGTTATGACATAACAAGCAATGATAAAACATCAGATGAATAAACTGCAGCAATAAGTTTGTTTTACCTGACGAACTTCAATTATTTAGACATATATGATTATGATGTTGCCATTTACATCTTTACCATAAGTTATGGAAGGCAAAATAAGTTAGAATCAACCTAAATAGGATAAACATGATAACTTCTGCTCACAAATTTGAAGGCTGATTTTGGATCATTGAAGGTAAATGTCATATTAGGCGACTATGCATTTTTCAGAGAGCTTACACCCTACTAGCTATGTGCTGCCTTAAGAGCAAATGCAACTAAATTAAGTATGGAGTAAGTCAGTTAGAAGTTACTTACCCTCGAGGTGTTTTTTTTTAAAAAACAATAAAACAAGGAATTTAAAAAATTTAAAAATTGATTTAAGAGGTTTAAAATGAATTTAAAACAGTTAAGAATAGAAAATGATTATACATAAAATATAGTGCAATCAGTTCGGACGTTGCACAGTGCTCATTCAATAAATGCACAGTAAACAGAAGAGTTTTGAGTCTGCATTTAAATGTGACTAATGTTTTAGAACATCTGATCTCTTCTGGAAGCTGATTCCAACTGCGGGCATAATAACTAAACGCGGACTCCCCTTGTTTTGTATGAACCCTTGGTATTTCTAACGGACTCGATCCTAATGATCTGAGTGGTCTGTTAGGTTTATATTCAGTGAATATATCTGCTATGTATTTAGGTCCTAGGCCATTGAGTGGGTTTATAAACGAGTAAAAGTACTTTAAAATCAATCCTAAATATAACTGGAAGCCAGTGTAAGGACCTGAGGACTGGTGTGATATGCTCAGATTTTCTGGTTCTAGTCAGAATTCTGGCAGCAGCG
>NW_015506116.1:307490-318463 GCF_001515645.1 Sinocyclocheilus grahami | reverse complement strand
GCATAAAGTTTGGTTTGGCGGTATGGTTCTGTTCTGGGCAAAAACCTCCCTGCCCATCCATGCAGCCTGTCATGAATGAGCAGGGAGAGCAGCAATAATAACCCCCCTAGGGCTAACAAAACAGAACAAGGGAGATATCATTAATGTACTTAATGATATTTAAGTGTAACACTTTATTCAAGATAAAGGAGTCTGATTAGCAAGGAATATCATAAAGCCAAGTCCTGACTGTGGCGAAAGGAGGAGCTGGGGATGGAGGAGGGTAATTTGCTCCGGAGAAAGCTGAAAAGCTGCTGAATAATACTGAATAGAGCTTATATAGGAATCCCGCGATAGGTGTCGTATTCCTATAGGTAGATGTGATCAGCTGAGAATCAGCTGATGCAAGCTTGACTCACATGACCTGCCAGAACTAACGGTAACGCTTAATTTCTTGCAATGTTTTTTAGATGTGTCGGGGTCTGGCGTCTGGTGTTCTCCCTCTCACCACCAGAGGTCGCCACTTCCCATCCTCCCGGACTCCATTACCTTGACTCCACACACCTATGCACACACTCACACACATACACTGCTGTTGCCCATCCTGAGGGCTATTTATACGCCTTCCCCATGCCTCTCTGGGTGGATTATTAATTGTTGTTACCAGGACTGATGCAAGCACTAAGTTGCCGATTTTGTGTCATATCCCTGTTTGTGTTCTGAGCCTGTTTTCAGATTATTAGATCTTTTTGTGTTTCCGTTTTGGTGTTTACTTGTTTTTTTCCCTGTGTTTAATAAAAACCTGCATTTGGACACAAACCCGTTTACACTGTGTTTTCCTAACCGCGCCGTGACCAGATGATAGTATGCTGATTTAGTTACTGCTTTGACATGACTACTGAAACTAAAGTCTGTCTCCAGAATCACACCAATATTCTGAAAGTCCCAGAAACTTTTCCAAAGTAAGTGGACCTTCATGACTTCCTGGATTATATTTCTCTGTTTATATAGCACAAATCATCTTAGAGAGTTTAAAAGCCTTCAATCTGATTCAGAAACCTTGGAGAATAATTTAATAACAGCCAACAAAATTTGGTCAAAGAAATTCAAGTTTTAATACTGCATGCCACTTGGTGCTTATTATTTATTGTGGTTATTTTTAGCAATATCATATGTGCAGTTGTGCTGTTGTATTAAATAGGCTTTTATGCAACTGTTAGGTTTCAGATGAAAACTGGCTGGATTGTTATTTTATAGAAGACAGGTGACAACCCTAAAATTGATATAATCATGAGTTATATAATTTTTGATATCAACCTGACCGTTAAAGTAATAAGTCACAGAACCTTGGTCATTCAAAATCTTGGTTTTAAGAAAATGCGTGGAAAATTGTGTTGGATGTCTGGTAATATCAGGAAATCTCATCTAAATGTTCTCTGCTGTTCTATATTGTGACTTCAGACCCGCATTATCCTATTTGATTAAAAAATATATATGAAGACAAAAATATCCTGATATCTAAAGTTATTTCAGTCTGAATTCTTATCTTATCTTGACATTAAACTTTAAAAATGTTGTTCTCTTTCTAGGCAGTGGTGGGTTCACTCATAGGTTACATACAGTAGAGCAGAAATGTTAGAGAGCTGTCACAGATTCTCTGCATTTAATTTCTCTTGTCCAAAAGCTCTGTTTCAGTGATATCACATAAGAAAATACAACCAAACATGCCACCTTTACTAATTTACATCTACTGTCAAACAAATGATAAATTAATTTCAAACTTATGATCTCTTGCACTTAAGGCAAGAATTATTCTACTGAGCCACGTCAGCTCATGTTCAGAGTTCCCCAAAGACTATACATTTTTGCAAAATACAAAAAACAGACCTACCCTAGTAAAAAAGTAATGTATTCAAATACACTTATTTCTTACTAAGTGTAGTTCAGATCTATTAACATGTTTGCTGACATATTGCTTGAGACTTTCCAATATAGCAATTATAATTAAACTTTATTTGGAGTACTACGTGTGCACAATGCACATTTATTAATTGTAAGCCTAAAATGTGTTTTAATGTCACTATTGATGAGGACTGTATGATCTTTGAATAATATCGATATTTAAATGCAAGATATTTAAAGTGTACCTAAAGTATACTTAGAATAGTTCCACTTTAACACAATCAGATATACTTCAGTATATCTTTAGCTGGAGTTCAGCACTGCTTCTGCACAATTAAAGTGCATTAAGTACAAAATTAGCAGACTTTAAGTATACCAGTTTAGTATACTAAAATTACAATTGCAGGGTATTTTTTATTAAGCACATGCATATGTAAATGTATTTGTAGTATACTCAGCATGAAAAAAAAATGTATTTCAAATACATTTTAGTATATTTATGTTTCACTAGTGGCAGTGTTTATTCTTTTTTTCCCACATAATTTGATTACAAATTACCAGCTCCATATATACAGCTTTTTTGAAGTTGTAAACGTGCTCGGTAGCTCACCTGATACGGCACTGTACTTGTAATGTGAAGTGTTTAGGTACAAGTCATGACATTTGATAAACAAGCCTAAATGGAATAGTTGCTTCAGCAGATGTGTTTTTAATTAAAGTTTTCTTTTGTCAACACTATCAACTAGGTTTAGGAAAGGTTTTATATTGGTGGTATGTTATTTTCAAATGCAATAGAGCAGCGGTTCTCAATTCCAGTCCTGGGGAACCACTGCTGATCCAACTGAATGTACATTTCACTTTGAAAGTATTGTAATTTTCCATTGAAACTGGCTTAAGATTTTGGGCAGTGTGAAGCCCAAAACACTGCACGATTTTAGCAATCCTATAAGATCACTGCATGTCACACTGTGCGACATGGATCTAATAAACTTGGCTACGACGTGTGTGTAGACTGTACGATGATGACACCTATTGTCTCGTATGCTACGACGCACGTTACTATAAAATAATAAAACATCATCAGCATGCACTAGTGGTAAACAAATTGTATGTGTGCAGAAAAAAAGTGGAAATGGAGAAAGAGGAAGGGATAAGAGCTTGAGGTAAGCAGTTTTATGTTTTAGCTCCATGTCCCGTTGATTTCATGTCACATTTTAATTGGTTGGTCAGTAAATGTGGATCGTACCAGCAAACACACAGTGCGATGATCATGCTGTATCGTAGGCTATCTTTGGTCGCAAGACCGTGACAACGGTTATCTTTGAACCTCTGTCACTGTATGACACAGGACCACCAATTCAGAGCCACGATCACAGAAATCGCCACGATTGTTTCACAATGCCAATCTTTTATCTGGGACAGCTGGAAATCGTGCAGTGTGTTTAGGGCTTGAGACTCCAGTTTCATACACTCAAACTATGATTCCACCTATTTTGAATGGTGCTACAATTAGAGGTAACTATTGAGGAAATCTAATAATGTACTGAATGCGCACAACTCAAATCTGAGTAGACACAGACCAAAGATTGGATCCACAAATGTCAATAATATATTTCACTGGCTTGCCAACTTTTTGTATAATATAGAAGTTATAGCTCCATAAGAGTTTTCTTAAGAGAGTTAAGAAAAAAACGCTCTCTAACAAGCCACATAATTTGAGGTATCAATAAAGTCTAACACAAATAGTGTGTTTAAAGCCTAAAGATAAGGGTTTGTTCAAATCCCTAAGAATGAATATACTAATAGTGATTTTTGTGTTAGCAAGCGCCACTAATTAGTTTGTGTGATGCTATGATGCTACTTTAATGATTTTCATTACATGTGCAGCAGATTTGTTTGATGTTCTGAGTCTGATGAAATATGTGCTTTCTTTTATTTCATCCAGGAATTTGTGAGGTTCAGTATAATTTTTCTCTTCCAATTTTAATAATGAAGCCAACGATTCCCACTAGTATGATTCAGTGACAAGCATGTTTTGAGCTGATTAGCGTGATGTCAGTGCCATGCACTTGATTGTTAGAGATGTATTTGGCTCTTCAGATTTGAAGTGTGCAGTAGATAATATCCTAAGGGAAAGTGTCTGTCCTTGACTAACAAGAGATATCACTCTCCCTGCTGCAGTATCTCTGATATCAGAATCGAGACTTGCCAAACGGCTGAACCTATGAAGATTGCATCCCTTATCCAGTTCCTGGCAGATTTTTGCACAGAACGGAGGGAAATCTAATCTCATTTTGACAGACGTGTGAGCGTTAATCTTTTTGATCAGGCTGTGTGAAAGTTAACCTGACATCCAATCTGAAAGCATTTCTGTTCTCGAAATGAAAAAAAAAAAAAAAAAAACTTTGGTTTCATGCTGCTGCTGTACTGACTCACTATGCAAAAACTGAACACACAAAGTGATTTTTTTTATGTTGATTAAAATAAATGAAATTTAGAAATCAAAACACTCTAAAAATCAATAAGCTACAAAATAAGTTTTTTTTTTAAGTTACAGTAATTTATAGTAACTTTACCATAGAAAATACTACAGTGTTTTTGAACCATACTATAGTAAAGGTTCTACAGTAAATTGAAGTAATTATGAATGGTAATTTGCTGTAGTAATTCTACTATAGTAATATAGACAAATTACTTTAACAATTACAGTAGTACAATTTCTATCATTCTAGTATAGGATACTACAGCACATCCTCAACATACAACGCATGCAAATTCCTTAAAATTAACAACAGAAAACAACATCTTAAGAAGTAATTTATTTTTACTTTTGTTCTTGGCTGCATTGTTTAACTTTTGTCTGACATTGCTGTCAAGCAGAAATGGAAATCTGGCAGCCCCTGAAAAAAAACAGTGTTGGGGAAGTTACTCTGAAAATGTAATTAAATTACTGATTACTGATTACTCCTTTTAAAAGTAATCACGTTACTGTTCTGATTACTTTATTTCAAAAGTAATTAGTTACATTACTAGTTATCTTACTTTTTTCTGTGGCTACATCCATGAAATTTACATGAAATCCCAGCATAAACGCTCCCGATAAATATTTGTTATTAAAGCATCAACATTCACACAATACTGTTATTTTTAACTAAAGCAAGCATAGGCTGCTGCGTACATGGCAGCAAATAGCGCTGCTTTTATAATCTCTAAAAATATGACATCTCAGTTCATCGCAATCTCACAAAGCTCTGTTATAACACAATTAATATATGCATAATGAATCTTTCATAATGTCTACAATTCGTGTGTTATAATGAGAGGATTTGTGAGCACGCAAATTTCAGCACTGCACTCCTGACTGGCAATTGCCTTCCAGAAATCAACATTGCTCAACGCAGCAAACACGTGTTATTGTCACGGTGTGCCTACGGTGAGGAGCGAGGAACGAGGAGAACGCAGGAGAATCAGGATTAACAGCCTTTATTGTCATCACAGGAATCACACATAGGAAACGGGGATCGACGTTCAATACCGGACGGGAAACGAGGGGCAGAAAACACTTTAAATACACTGAAACTACACACACTGGGACACACCTGGGAACAATGGAACAGAACGGGGAACACTTGGAACAAATGATAACACAATCAGGATGGGAACAGGAAGACCAAATAAGGAAATAAACATAACCTGGAGCATGTGGGGGAAGAAAACACACACAGACACGGAACAGAGTCTGACAGTTATAGTCTAAATAGAAACTCTGCCTTTGCTTGCGCCTGTTAATCGTTTTTTATTTTATATTAGTTCTTGTTGCTTTTGTGCAATAGATGAATAACAATTTATTTGTTTTAGATATTTTATGTTTAGATATTTCTATTTCGCGGGAGTCCCATGAATCATTTTATTCTCCCGCATCCCCCACACACGAGTGTCTACTCGCCCATCTTGTCCCGTACCGCACTCGTTACGGGAGTGCACCTCTCTAATCCACTGGCACTGGACTTGACAGTGTGTGTGCTACACCCTTTTTACAATCTAGATTATAAAACACATGCATTCTGTCAGCAATGTAAAGCGGCAGTAACGTATAGAGACCTCGGCTTATAACTATACTCTAATTACTATTTTGAAAATTATAACGCGTTAAATTACTCCGTTACTAAAAAAATTAATCAAATTACAGTAACACGTTACTAAGTAATGCATTACTGCCCAACACTGCTGGTAAATGCACTTTTTTGTGTCTTAATTACAATTGTAATGGACTCTTACTTGTTATTTCCTAAGTCTCTCTTGGGATGGATGGCTTAACTGGAGTGCCTTTTGAATGTGTTCAGGCCCAGTGTCTGTTGATGCAGACAAGCATCAGGTGTTGACTTGGCTGGAGTAGGTCCTATAGCACAGGCAGTCCTGACTGCAGAAGACTCTCCAGCTTCTGCACAATATCTAGTTGCACTTAATGGAAAAAAAAAGGCAAAGATTACTGACAAATATACAGGGTGACTTAACACAGACAAACAGATGTGGACAAATTGTTGGTACTCTTACAGGTAATTAAAAAATGCTTCCTTCCTCCTGAAGAGTGATTAAATTAAACACAAATGTGTCTCATGTGTAGGCTATACCTGCATGCCTCTAACAGGATAATGACCTGAAATATACAGCTAAAAGTACACAAGAAACCAAAACACATGCAGTCTGGAGAAGGCAACCCTTGCGAATTGGAGGTTGATATGGGGTGCAATTGTTTTATTTATGACTATAGTAAATTCTACAGTTTACTACAGTATTTTTTATTTTTTTTATGTGGGCTGCAAGAGCAAGCAGCTGCACAGTGTCGTGGGATATTGGAAAACTCCATGATTTTTACTGTGACTTTGACATGTTGACTGTTCCAAAATTGTGGACATGTCAACGTGTCTGGAGCGGTCGAATGTGACATCTGTGTATACATATATATGGCTAGCAAAAGGTTAAAGCATGTTAGCAACATTGAATCATGTTAAACGGAATGTGCTAAATTATGCTATCAACATGTTAAAACATGCTAGCAATGTGCTAAAACATGCTAGAAATGTTAAATCATGTTAGCAACAAGCTAGAAATATGCTAAATCAGCCTAGCAACAATTTAGTTAAATAATGCCAGCAACATGGTTAAACAATTGAAATATGCTAGTGACGTGCTAAATCATGTTAGCAAACATGACTTTATCTGACTTATGAGAAAAACTTTCAAACATCAACGTTTGTCATCAAACTTTACTCTTATAGTTAATAAAATTGCACAACATAGGCCTACTTGCTCATTAGCTTAACTGTAGGATGTTTAGCAACTTGATGTATTAAAACGGAGTGTGTAGTCACAGGCCTATCATTTTACAATTGTTTTTATACTGCATACTGTGATTTTACAATGGCTTTTATACGGCATACTTTGATACTGTTGTCAACCAGCATGAGTTTATACATTTAGTGTACAATCTTCAGTTTGACAAATAAACAAGACAGTTGTTCAAGACAGAGCTCAAGCTGTCACTCAACTAGTAAAATGCAATGCTAACAATAAACATAAATGTAATGATTATCTTTGTATCCACCGTCTCATCTCCTCTGTGTTTTTCCTGGTAATTAGCATTGTGATTATTGCCCACAGCTGCAGAGGTGGCACTTTACAGGTGATTTGACATTGTTTCAAAGCTTTTAGGTAGTCATCACTCTGCTTTTAATTGTTGGCTATGTTTAATGAACTGAAGCTGGTCATGAGCTGGTTGATGCTCTAAGTTATGAGGGCTGATCATCAGACTTTAATGAGGTCTGAGTTTCCATCTATAGCAAAACTTTCCTTGTGTCTGAATGATTAAATATTGGAGACCAAACATTTATTCATATGTAACATGAGTGCTTTCCATATGAGTATAAAATAATTGATTGAAGCTTCTGTTGAAGGTTTACATGAAATCCATTAAATCAAAAGTTGACTCGTGGCTTTTATAAACTTTCAGCAGATATATGCGTTTAAATTGAACAGTATTTTTCTTCTGTGACAATGGACTATAAATATAGACCACTTATCATTCATGCATGACCTAACATTTTGTTTAATTAAATGCTAGCTAGAATGAGAAAAAAATTCAGTATATTTACAGCATTTGACAGACAGACAGTCCAAAAAAAAAAAAAAAAAAGCCAAAGGGAATCAACTTGGAATTCTGGCAATGCCAAAGGCACAAGTAATTATTTGCAACACTGTTTGTAATGACTTCCATGACATTTGTGTCCAAAGGTTACAAAACAATCCTCTTTTAAAAGTTACCTCTTTCCAGGATTACTATAATGAACAGCTTATAATTTTGTCAGGACCACTATCGTCAAAGATGATTGACAATTAGCATACAGTTTGGATTGGTGGTATGGTTCTGTTCTGGGCAAGAACTCCCTGCGCATCCGTGCAGCCTAGCATGGATGAGAGCAGGGAGAGCAGCGATAACCCCCCAGGGTAAACAGAACAGAACCAACATAAATGTATTGCAGATATCGTTAAAGTTCAATAATGTTATGTACACATTTTAGAATTAGTCTGATTCAAAGGAGAATCAGAAGGCTGAATGGAGGACGGAGGAGGAGCTGGCGATGGAGGAGGGTAATTAGAAATTGAGCAATGCAAAAACTGCTGATACTACTGAGGGACCTTATATATGAATGCTTAGATAGGTGTCGTATTCCCATAGGTTGATGGGGATCAGCTGAGAGTTAGCTGATGCGAGCTTGACTAACGTGACCTGCCAGAACTAACACTACGCTAGATCATTGTGAATTATATAAATAAATAATGTAAGTGACCTAAACGGCATAAAAATAATAATAATAAAAAAACGTACAGGAAATCATGGTGTTTTACTGATGTAAGATCGCAAGTATATTTATCAATGTAAGCCAGTAAGTAATGGGGTAAATGGGTTGTTTGATAGTTATTTGTTCAAATTATAGTTGACTGAACAAACTATATTGTATCTGTTATATATAACTAGTAAACCATGATTAATTCAGATCACTATTTTCAAGCTTTTGTCAGAATCAGCAGTGTGTTGGCAGTCAGGCAATGCATAATGTTGTCTGTTATTCAACTATTAACTACTATAACTATTAAACTTTTTATTAAAGTCTAAAAACAGTTCTGCAAAATAAAACATTGACATAAATTTGCTGCAAATATATATATATTTTTTTTCCCAGTTTAATTAATATTTAATAATTAATTAATAGTAATCAATCAATCAATTAAATAGTTGTTTTTTTATAGTAAATAAATGTCAGAATTTGGACATGAACAGACTCTCAATTTGAGATTATTTTAAAACCCAAGTCTCAGAGTTGGGCAGTGGCTCTCATGATTCCCATTATTTCCGACAACAAAGCCCTTGAACATGACAAATTCATAATTAAACTTCAAAAGTGGGAAGTAGTAAGTTTTCTGAAAGTACATGAACATTTTTGTGCCACGGAAATATTTGTAAATCTGGTGGTCAGCAAGTTGTGTTGTTAGTGCTGGAAAATTAAAACAATATATTCAATATATCAGTAAACAATTAACCATGACGAAACGTAAAGCAATTCCATGATAATAAAATTGAAGTCCGATCCAAAATCTTTAGCCTCACCTCAGCCCTATTTGTACTAGTTATGTGTGCATTTAAGCAACTTCTGTTTTATAACATTGTGGCCAGAAAATGACAAATGGCTGCCAGTGTCCTTAATCAAGAGACAGTGTGATATGCCACACACCTTGGGGCTTGAGAGCAAATGCATAATGCATACGACAGAGAGTTCCTAAACGCAAACTGTGTCAGCAGCCTCCCAGGACGCGGGATGACGGCTTGTTGTTAATGGTGATAATGAGCAGGGACTGGGCAGCCACACCCGTGCTCCACATAAGTCAAGATGATGAGTTACATGACCACAGTGTCCGGTGGCACAAGACACGTTCCATGTGGTACCATCTCCTGTTAATGCGTGATGTGTCTTTGAGCAGCTGACAAAGCAGGGCCATAAACAGTGCACAAAAAAAATAAAAATAAAATAACACTTCAATACTCACACATGAGAATATAATTGTGTTCAGTTTAAAGGTACTGTCTGTGCTTAACCTAATTTGTATGTCACTCGTCATTGTGTTATCATTATAGTGGGCTATTTTGAGTCATTTTATTTCACAGTTACTTGTATATATCAAAATGTCATTATCTGGGACTGGAAATTTCAACCCCAAAATATTTTAAATATGATTAATTTAATATTATATTAATATATACATATAGAATATGACTTTTTTTTAGTTATTGTCTGATTTTTTTTCCCTCTTATATTTGAAGAGTTTGGTTCCAAAACGCGATAAACGCCATTTTTGAAAAATTGGTCGGTATTGAAAAGTCCATTTTTAATTTTACGCAAAATGCGATACCCGCCGAGTTATTTTGTCACGTTTTCTCCCTTTTTTTCCAAACCGCGACAAACGGCAGTCTCCCTTTTCTGCAGAATGCGATATATCCGCTCAACCAATCACAGCACACCATTCCACACACTGTAAACAGTAACAACCAATCGCAGCGCACCGTTTCATGCACTCTAGACAGTAATGGTGGTGCTTTGAATATACCCGGCATCCTAGTTTTCCTCATCTATTTTGTACTTTGAGATCAACAAACAAAAAAAAATTAGGGCTGCACGATAAATCGCATGTGATTGTCATGCACTTCTCGTCAGTAAAGCCGGTTCTGTGAATAGTAAATCTCCATCACGTGCTTTCAGATGGAGCGGCATTTAATACACAGAGCCGTAGATCACTGCTATATCACGTTCATAATCGCAGATGAGTTGCATTCGATTATGAACGCGATATTGCGTAGCTTGTCAGTGTAAGTGTTTTTATTTATGCCATTAATGTTTTTGTTAATACAGCGTATAGCACTAGTCAACTAAATGAATGTAACATGGCAAAGATGAATGCACTTTTGGAAGTTTGGAAGTCATTTTGGAATATCTGTGGTTTAATGTGATATTGTTGTTCATGTATGTTCATGATGAAAT
>NW_015506116.1:305096-305889 GCF_001515645.1 Sinocyclocheilus grahami | reverse complement strand
CTGTAAACAGTAACAACCAATCACAGCGCACCATTCCACACACTCTTGACCGTAATGGCGGCGCTTTGAATACACCCGGCATCCTAGTCTTCCTCATCTATTTTGTACTTTGTGTTCAACAAACAAACTTAGGGCTGCATGATAAATCACATGTGATTTGTCATATGCATCTCTTCAGTAAAGCCGGTTCTGTGAATAGTAAATCTCCATCACGTGCTTTCAGATGGCTAATGTTCAGCGGCTAATGTTAATGTTTTAATGTTTTTGTTAATACAGCGTATAGCACTAGTCAACTAAATGAATGTAACATGGCAAAGATGAATGCACTTTTGGAAGTTTGGAAGTCATTTTGGAATATCTGTGGTTTAATGTGATATTGTTGTTCATGTATGTTCATGATGAAATGTTATTTTATTGTTGTAATTAATTTATAGCATTAACAAGATGACCCGTTGAATTCTTTTTGGATTTGGGAGCGATGACTGATGAATGTATTTTTAGTCCAGTGCCTGTAGCCTATATAAGATTAGTATTGACCAAGTTCTGAGGCTGTCATATGTGGATCAACTTATTTTGTGTATTTTCAACAGTTTCAATATGAAAAATAACTTTTATATTGATTCAATGGATTTATTGCATTTTAGAAAAAAAAAAAAGAAATGTGTCATGGATTTATTGCATTTTGGGGGGGAAAAAAATTACAATTTTAAAATAAATCTTTGAAAATCAAAATCTGGATTTGAATTTTTAATGTTATTATAACCTAAAGATGCTATGTGAAAGTTTGAAACAG
>NW_015506116.1:303593-303794 GCF_001515645.1 Sinocyclocheilus grahami | reverse complement strand
AATAGTAAATCTCCATCACGTGCTTTCAGATGGAGCGGCATTTAATACACAGAGCCGTAGATCACTGCTATATCACGTTCATAATCGCAGATGAGTTGCATTCGATTATGATTGCGTAGCTGCGTAGCTTGTCAGTGTAAGTGTTTTTATTTATGCCATTAATGTTTTTGTTAATACAGCGTATAGCACTAAATGAATGTA